>NC_045030.1:96324632-96330790 GCF_008632895.1 Mastomys coucha
CATCCTTATAAGTATTCATCAGAGTACTGTTTCTCATTTACAGTTGAAGAAACAGATTTAGAGAGGTTAGAAAAAGAACGGAAATACAAACTTGGCTGTAATTCCATTCTCCTGACCAGAGGCAAGTGGGAGTTGGGAGTTTTATAAAGATCATTCTGATAAAGTACGAGAAAAGACTGCAGGAAAACAAGTCGAAAACCATCCATAGTTCACACCCCTATCCAGTAGGGGATCTCATCCTAAGTCTCTGGGCCTCTCCTTTTTAGAACATCTTGGACCTCTCCTCACGATTCTTTTACCCTGACATTATTAGGGCCTGCCTAGGAAATGGGATTTTGTTCACTTTTTCTAGGTCGCGAACCAAACTGATCCGAGATCAGACCGCGGCTCCAGTGGTCCCTGGCGGGGGTGGGGCGCATGCGCGCGGTTGCTAAGAAACGGCGATCCAGGCGCCGCGGTGGTAACTGCGCCGGGGCTGTGTGTGTAGGCAGCAGCGCCAGAGGAAGAGGAGCACGAGGATGCAGCTGCGACCGCGGCCCCAAGAGGGAGCAGCCACTGCTCTGTGGTCGCGGGGCCAAAGACATTGGAATTAAGCCTGGGGGGTCCTGTTCCTGAGAGGACCCGGGCAGACGGTCCTGCCAGAAGCGCAGGCCTAGTATCCGGGGAGAGTTCCGTCTGCTGGGCGAAGGCCTGCCGCCTTTGCTTTCTCCTGGCCCTCCAAGTCGATGGTGGTGAAGTTGGTGGCCGCCAGGGGCACAAGCGCCAGGCTGGTTCTCTTGCACCCAGCGCCTTTCTGGCCCTGTTTGAACAGCTGCGACGCCGCCTCCTCTTGTCCGCAGATCCCACCCTCAGCGGCGGGGGAGGGGGAAAGTTTTCCCCTCTGCAGGGGCTTCGCGGTGCGAGGCGACAAGAAGACCTTAGGAGAGTAGAGGTGAGTAGTGGCACCGCAGTCTCCTGGTGCTCAAGCTGTTTTCTGGTCTTAGGGTCTCTGGGGCCCCGGCAGGCCAATGAAGCTCTGCGCTCTCATTCAGAAGCTTCTGACACCCTTCCTGCATCTGCTCGCAGGTAATTTCTTCCAGTTAGTTTTCCTTCTGAAAGCCGTCACTTTGTGATCTCAACCCTGGCTTCCAGAAACATAGTGTCAGTGGTTAAGGCCTGGGGTTGCTTCTTAGATGCTGATGATTCTAAGTACAGTCATGCACCTTAATCTCTGGTCTGGAAACAGCTTCTCCTAGTGCCCTGTTCACGTATTTCTCCTTGTTCTAACTGTGGCTCTGACTCTAGATCTCAGGAGACAGCCTGACCTGACCTCAGGCTTGTCAAGAGCCCATCCTCTGCATTGCTATTGCTTCATGAGGGAAGAATGGACCAGATAGCTTGAGTGGTGCCTTACTTTGCAGTGTTGTTTATACTCATGTGCAGTAGGCTTCTGCAAACCATATGCCTAGCCCCTAATTCTTAGCATGTAAAACTAGGCAGATACTAGTTATGTTAAATAATAGTGATAATAAGGCAAAACTAGTGACGTGTTCTATTTGACAACCAAAGTACCACCAAACTTGAGAAGTAGACAAAGTAAAATATTGACAATAGGGGAAGCATTTTACAAAGTATTCTTCATCAAGAATGACTCACATCTTCATTTAAAAATGTGTTGATGAAACTTAAGATGCTCTTAATAAACAAAAATAAGGACAGTTGTGATCGATTTGTTCTTAAAGTAGGGTATAGTTGAAAATAGTCAACTTAACCCCAGAAAATTTGGCACAAGACACCCAAAGTGAGACTATGGATCCCATGATTAGATAAGATTCTAAAGTTGCAAGATGTTTTTGACAATTATTTTGAAGTATGAGACTGTTTCTTTAAAAGTAGATGACTGTGAAAATTTACAGTTCCCAGTTGACCCTTTGAATTGATGTATAATTTTAATTGCAAGGCACTCCTGTGGGCTGACAACAAAAGATGGGTTCTTTTATTTCACTCTCCTCCATCCTGACAGCTTTAAGCCGTTTCTGGTCTCTTATCTAAAAAGAAGTGGTGAAAAAGAAACACATTGGTGGGAAAGCTAAATTTAGTTTTTGGTAACCCCTTTTAAGCTAAAGAACTTTAAAAAGTATATAGATGCTGTGCTGTGTGTGATTAGGTAACTTTGACTAGTGGATCTGTTAACACTGCCAGTTTACTGATAGTTTTAGGGGAAATGTCTTATATTGATTGCTTTTGTGTTTGGGATGTTCTTGTGTTTAAAGTACAGTACCAGGGGAAAAATAGTTTTGCACCTCAGTGTGAATTATCTGTTGTGCATTGGCAAACAGGCATGCTTCAAGAACGTAGATTTCAAACTTAGAGATGGCTTCTGTTTGGGAAAGGTCTTGATGAATTCTACTCTTAATTATTTGAAATACTATTAAATCTAAAGGAAAAGAATTTGAAAATAATAAATATGGCCAAGTAGGTACCACATATCTCAGCATTCACACAGACTGTCATAATCATAGGTGAAAATGATGATTTGTTTTGCAAGTACTGTTAAGGAACTTTATCATTAAATTCTGGAATAAAGTTTGGTTTTTTTTGCTGGTTTTTATTTTTTTATTTTCAGAGATTTTAAATAAGCTTTCGTTTTCTAGATTTGACTCAGTGCACGTCACTATTAGTGGGCAAGGAAAAGAGTAGATTAGAAACAGGTCCTAGCGTCTGTTGGCGTTGCTCAAGGCAAAATATCTTAGCATGCTCTAGAAGCATAAGACACAAGATCTGATTGCCAGTAACCAGTAATAGAAAAATTTTAAAAAGACAACTGAAACAGTTCTGAGGAATCCAACTGGGAGAGAAGCATACAGATAGGCTATATTAATCAGAACATAGAAAAGTACAGAATAAGAGCTAAAAAAAAATTAAGATTACAGGGAGATTACTGAAGTCTAGAGATTCCCTAAGAAGGCTTCATAGAAAAGTCACACTTTTTCTTGAAATTGTCGGCTATGTTGGAAGGAGGAAATGTTTATCATAAATCTATTATATTAACTAAAGGAGAAAAGGGTTATTTATAGCAGTTAACTTTCTTGATGTGAGCAAACTTTTCTATGCTATATCATAATTTAATAACAAATTAAATAACCAATAACTTTATAATGTACATGTTATACAAGTTAGTTTTAAAATAATCATCCTATCCTGGGGCACATAAGAATGTTTTCTAAGAAGATACAAATAATTAAGTTCCCATATTTTATAAATGTACATTTTCACTGAATAGTAAATCACAGCTATAGTCAAAGTGTTTTATATAAAACTGGTACAATAAACACAACTTTATATTATTAACATTCTCTAAAGATTATTTCCAGATACAGTCTATGAGCAATGTGAATTTTGATTGATTAAGTTATATAACTTGTTTATTATATACTACTGTGTACAATAAAGAGAAAGGCTGAAGGGCTGCACTAGAGTCTTGAAATTAATACCACTCAAAGTTCTAATATGTTAATGTTTATGTTAATATTTAGCAAGTAACATATGCTTAAACTTCAGTCATAAATCTTTGTAAAATTTATTTTAATGGATTTCTAAAATTTTACTACACTAAAAATTGGTTAACATGTTAACTAACAGTCTCTAGGTTTTGGTCAGCCATTGTAAATTAATATTTTCATGCAAAAAATAACGAACCACACTGCAATTAGAGAATATCACTGATTTACTCTAATTACTTTTGCAAATTTTATTGCATTTGTAAAAATGCAATATGAATTCAGTAAAAACTATTTTCTTTATTAAAATACTACTTATTTTATTTTTTGTCTCTTATTTGTCATACCACCACCATTACTACATCCTATCATAAAAGACCACACATACTTAAAACGAAGGGTAAAGTACCGTCTTTAAATATTAAACAGCCATTTTAGACCACACATACTTAGTGATGGAACCTGAACAACATTTATCAAACATGGTAGGGAAAATTTTTGTTTTGTGTTATAAAACAGATAGGCCAGATAGCAACTGCTATAGAAATGAAGTAAAATGGAATGTTTCAAGCTCTTTAAACCATTTTTCTTAAGGAGACCTTCTCCAATGGCAGATCCTGGATATCCTCCTTCACAAAATTGATTAACTTGGCTTCTACTTTGGAAAGAGAACCACCTTTTCCTGTACATGATTGCAATCTTGCTTTAATGTTTACTGTAGAACTAAGTTCCTTTGGTAGTTTAGGAAGAATTTTCTCCTCCCCCTCTTCCTCCCCCTCCTTATCATGGTGTTGATAGTTTTAAGTCTTTTCCATGCTGGTTTGAATTTTCTGCATATTTAGTTGTATCTTTTGGGGGAGGTGTTTTGAGACAGAGTCTGTGCAACCCTGACTGTCCTGGAACTCTGTAGACCAGGTTGGCCTGGAACTTAAGAGAGCCTCATCACATGCCTCTGCCTCTTGAATGCTGGGCTTCAAGGCTTGCACCTCCAATGACAGGATAGTTGTAGAATCTTGTACAGATTTCTTCTCTGGAACTTTTACTTTCCTCTTTGTACTAGTTGGGTTTTGTCAACTTGGTACAATCTAGAGTAATTTTTAAAAAGGGAACCTCAATTGAAAAAATGTCCCTACCAGATGAGCCTGTGGAGAGAGGCCTGTGGTGTATTTTCCTGATTGAAGATTGATATGGGAGGGCCAGCCCATTGTGGGTGGTACCATCCCTGTACTGGTAGTTCTGAGGGCTATAAGAAAGCAGGCTGAGCTGGCAGTGTTGGCACACTCCTTTAATCCCAGCACTTAGAGGGCAGAGGCAGGCAGATTTCTGAGTTCGAGACCAGCCTGGTCTACATAGTGAGTTCCAGGACAGCCAGGGCTATACAGAGAAACCCTGTCTCGAAAAACAACAACAACAAAAGAAAGAAAGAAAGAAAAAAGAAAGCAGGCTGAGCAAGACATGGGAAGCAAGCCACTAGGCAGCATTTCATGACCTCTCTGTATCAATTTCCTGCCTCCAAGTTCTATCTTTGTACCTTCCCCAACTTTGCTGCATGATAGACTACAAGCTATTAGATGGAAGATACCCTTCCCTCAAAACTTGTTTTTGGTTATTGTATTTTGTCACAGTACTAGAAATTCTAAGACACCCCTTCTCATCATTGCTGTCTAATTTATCAACAACTTTTTCCCCCCTCTGTGGAATCTTCCTACCACTGCCAGGGGCCAGGTCACTTTCCATTTGTACTTAAGAATTTTCCATACTCTTCATCTTCATCTTCTGACTCTGCATCCTCTTCTACAGCTGCTATATGTTGTCTACTAGTATGCACAGGCCCTGATCCATTCTTCAATCTAAAGAGCAAGGTAGTGTAATTTCAAAGTCCCTAAGGGAAACTGAAACTGTCAATTTTTTTTTGTTTGTTTTATTTTTTTGAGACAGGGTTTCTCTGTATGGCCTTGTCTGTCCTGGAACTCACGCTGTAGACCAGACTGGCCTCAAACTCAGAAATTCTCCTGCCTCTGCCTCCCAAGTGCTGGGATTAAAGGCGTGTGCTACCACTGCCCCAGCAGAAACTGTCAATTTTAAAGACATTTTCAAAGTTGCCAGTGTTACTTTAATGTGACTGCCTTCATAATATACAGTTCTACATTCTCTAGCAATGCTGGACAGTGCAATAATCTGTAGCTGTTAGTCATCTATGTGATCATGAGAAAAACAAACTAATACTCTCCATTGTACTATGTTGCTACATTGTGGTGTTTTAGTAGGTTATGTGCATTCAGTTCAGTTTTTATTCATGAGTTATTGAGATGTAACCACATCGCAAGTTGAGGATCATCTGTATCATATTTAAAAAAAGTTTTATGTCCCCCAACATAAACTAACATTTTAGATCTACAAAGAATGTGCACATTTACTCCAAGAAGCAAAATAACCAAACTTCAAATTTGTGAGGCCTCTATATTTTTCATCTATTATCTTTTGCTGCACACAGAAGTCTTACTTGATAAATACATTACTAACAAACAATAATTCATTGTTTCTAGGCTCAGAAAATGATTGCTGTTTCTTAAAATTATTTCATTGTTATTGATGATTGGGGTTTGAGTGGAGTGTTTCCAGTTACTTGGTCTCTTATTCAGAGACTTGAAATACACTGATTGCAGAGTAACAGGGAAT
>NC_045030.1:96330801-96332303 GCF_008632895.1 Mastomys coucha
TTGGTCTCTTATTCAGAGACTTGAAATACACTGATTGCAGAGTAACAGGGAATCTATTCAAAGCAAAGTCAGGAGAAACAGCAGGTCACTTGAGTGAGTGAAAGGATACTCAAGAGTTCTGATTATGGTTTGATGTTTCCTTTTGTATGCAGATTTAAAATGATCCTATTCTAAAGTATGATCTTTATTATATCAGTGGTCTGGAAATTTTCTACTTGAGCATATCTCTAAAGTTTTGTGATGAGAGCTTATTGAAATCTTGACATTTATCCAAAAATTCTGTTTGGAACAAATTGTCCTAGAACATAAACTTCTTCACTAAGCAAAAGATGATGAAAGCCATTTCAGTATGGGGAAAAAAAAAGCAAAGAGTGGAATTCATTCTTCAAGTATTTTAGCAACTAATAAGAAATACTTTCACATATAAATTGTAAATTGATCTTTATAAGGAACTGTTACACCGAGTTCTCAATATCTTATTCTTGTATCTTATAGGATGACTTATTAGTGATCTTTGAACTGTTGTCATCCAAATTGTAATGAATCATACTAATTTTCTCAGTTTTATTCTGTAATAGAATTTTGTAACTTTGTTAAATGCCATAAATCTAAAACTGAATTTCACAGATTAATAATGAGAAAAATAGACATTTTAATAATAATATTTGTTAAAAACACTATATAGGAAGTGTTAGTGTCTCTAGAGCCTCTTATAGCCCTGAATGATTGAACAAATAATTAAACTCGTTTAATTAGTGTAGATATTTCTGTTCACTCTTACTTCTGAGCTAAGCAAATTTTATTAAAAATGCACACACATATACACAATATATACAATATAGATCATATTAGTTATTTAGAATGGGTTCCTAATAGTCTGAAAAGCTGTGTGCATGTAAGATAAACTAGTTTTACAACTAAATAACTTGACTGAAAGTTGTATGGAGAAACATTATTAGCTATGCATGATTAAAAAATACTGTTGCTGGGCAGTGGTGGCACACACCTTTAATCCCAGCACTTGGGAGGCAGAGGCAGGAGGATTTCTGAGTTCGAGGCCAGCCTGGTCTACAGAGTGAGTTCCAGGACAGCCAGGACTATATACAGAGAAACCCTATCTCAAAACCACTCCCCCTCCCCCAAAATACTATGTCTAACTCAAGAGACTGAATCCCTAGGTTGGTTATTTATTTATTTGTTTTCCAAGACAGGGTTTCTCTGTGTAACAGCCCTGGATTTCTTGGAATTCACTTTCTATACCAGGCTGGCCTTGAACTCAGAAATTCACCTGCCTCTGCCTCCTTGTCTTAGTCAGGGTTTCTATTCCTGCACAAAACATCATGAGCAAGAGCAAGTTGGGGAGGAAAAGGTTTATTGAGCTTACACTTCCACACTGCTGTTCATCACCAAAGGAAGTCAGGACTGGAACTCAAGCAGGAAGCAGGAGCTGATGCAGAGGCCATGGAGAGATGTTCCTTACTAGCTTGCTTCCCCTGGCTTGC
>NC_045030.1:96332314-96333615 GCF_008632895.1 Mastomys coucha
TCAAGCAGGTCAGGAAGCAGGAGCTGATGCAGAGGCCATGGAGGGATGTTCCTTACTAGCTTGCTTCCACCATCTGTCTGATTATGGTTTTATTTTAAAAACAAAATATTTTCTTTGGTGAGTAAAGAAAATAATAGAAGTTCAAAACTTCTGTGATGACATATGACTTCTTTCATCCACATCAATTCAAAGTTCATTAAAAACTTCATGTCTTCATATAGTTACACTTCAGAGTTTTAAAATTTTTATAATAAAAAGGATACTGTTTTCTGTTCTTCCATTCTGCTTATTGACACTATTTTATATTGTTTTCATAATTTTTTCCATCTTATGGTATTTCTTGACATTTACCTGAAACTGCTCTGATATATATTAAATATGTAGAACTTAATATGCAGTAATATATAATATAAATACTTTACACACACACACACACACACACGGAAGTTTTTTTCTTTTTTAAATATTAGTTTCCACATGGCTTTTTCAAACATCCTTAGTGTTCTATATCACTTTGCCTACCCATCTTCTGCCCTATATTCCAATCCCCCTCCTCACTTTAACTCCCACTTTATTCTACTTTCTCAAACTGGAAACTAGTTCAATGTAAACTCTAATATAAGACATTTAATTCACCAGGTCATATATAATTATATACTTGATTTTTTTATTTGTTTCTTTTGTGTTTCATTTTGTTTGAGACAAAGTCTTGTGTACCCAAGCTATTAGATAAGGATGACCCTTCAGCCTGCACTTTCCAAGGGCAGAGACAGATGTGTACTATCACACCTGGCTTCATATATTGTATACTAATATTTTAAATGGTTGTTGCTGAATTTATTAGACCAATGTCTGTGCTTATTACATGAAGGATAATATTATTAGATTATCTCATTTTAGTTTACATGATTTTAAAGTATTGTGTTATTTTGCTACCAATTAGTCTAAATATCTGTGCTTCCATAGAAACATAAAATTTGAAGCATAAAAAAAGTGTATTAGATTTTATAGTTCAGTTTCTCTTAATTTGCAATAATTTTTGGGAGAAAATGTCTAAAATGGTTATAAATTTGAATTTTTATGAACTGGTATGTCTTATTTCCTTACACTTGGAGCAATCAGAACTGGAGTAATCTTTATGGATGTTATCTTAATAAATAGATGAGAATTATTTGTAATTAATACATCAGTGGATAATATGTGAAGATTTCCAAAGCCCTTAAAGACATCTTTAAGATCTTTACCAACCCTATATCTGATAGAGGGCTAATATCCAATGTATACGAAGAACTCAAGAAGTT
>NC_045030.1:96338014-96338815 GCF_008632895.1 Mastomys coucha
CCAGCCTGTGTCAAGTTGACACACAAAACCAGCCAGTACAATGAGTCTATAATGAAATCCATTATTTTGTACTCCAATCTAAAAAGTCTTATTTTGAATCAAGTGTAGAAAATGTGTCATGAGGTATATAAAAGTTGGTAGTTACTATGGTAAAAGTAAATTAGCATACCTACCATACTAATTAATTATGCATATCCCTTGTAAAAATCAGCTATAAATCTAGTTATTAGCAAAAAACTACCATAAATATAATACACTATTATTAAGTATATTTTTCACATTGTAAGAGATAGGAACAATAGTTATTTTCTGTTTGTTATTTTGTCTTTTTAAAAACAATGATCATATTAAAAGCATGAAATGATAACACTTGAATTTCTCTGGTGACTAGTAGAGTTGGGATCTTTTCATATACCCATTAGCCATTTGTTCTTGGAAGAACTGTGTAAGTCATTTGTCTGTACTATAGTGGGTTTATTTTTCTATTCATTTCAATGAGTTTTTATTTTGCTTACTACTCTCTTATCTGAAATATAGGTTTTACATTTTTTCCCAGTTGCCTCTTAATTATGTTGATTGATTTGTGGCTCCCCACTCCCTGCTCCAAAACAGGGTCTCTACATAGCCCTGGCTGTCATGAAACTCATTCTTTAGTACAGGCTTGACTTGAAGTCAAAGAGATCCAGTTGCCTCTGTTCCCAAGTGCTGGGATTAAAGGTGTATACCACCACACCAGACATGTTGATAGATTTGCTACATAGAAGCTTTTTAGTTGAATAGAGTTCTACTTGTTTACTTTTT
>NC_045030.1:96341099-96341660 GCF_008632895.1 Mastomys coucha
CCTTTATTTTGTTGATGTATTTGCTCTCTGTTCCTACTTTGTTGAATGCTTTTATTATTAGCTTTGAATTTTGGCAAATGAGTTTTCAGTAATATTGAGATGCTCATGTGGATTTTATTCTATTTGTTCTTGATGTGGCATATCATATCAACTATTTTCACATATTCACTTACTGTAGGGACAATCTCACCTCATCATGTTATAATCACTGTAATATAAAGGTCTGCTTGGCTTACTAATTTTTGTTGAGAATCGCTGCATCTGTGCTCAGTAGCAATATTGGCCTGTTGTCTTTACTTTAGCCTCTAGCTCCTTTGGATGACTTTGGACTACTATTCCAGTCTATTTTTTATACATAATAAAATTTAATTTTTTAATGTATAATTTACTTATAAACAGGAGCAGTTGCAAAATCTCGAATGTATGTTTTTAAATACGTCATTTCAGAAACGGCACCCCAGTGGAGGAAACTTACATCAAGAGAGTAATATGATATGGAATCTTTGGGGGTTTATTATTTTTATTTAGCATAACTCCCTGGAGATCTCAGTATGTCACAAG
>NC_045030.1:96341671-96342270 GCF_008632895.1 Mastomys coucha
TCTATAATCTATTTAATCTATGTTAATAGATTTAGAGTTTAGTTTTATGTATAGTGAGAGATGAGTATACAATTTAATTCTTTTGCATATATATCCATGTTTTTCAGAACCATCTGTTGAAGATATTGTCTCTATTATGCAGCTTTGGCATTGTTATGAGAGAAAAGTTAAGTGTATGGGTGTCCTTTTATTCCTAGGTTCACTATTCTTTTCCAAGTTACTGTGTAAGGCTCTGCCTGATGTGTCACTTTCATATTGTTTTAGTTCTTTCTATTTGTGATATACTCTGAGAGCAGGGAGTGTAAGGTCTCTAGTGTTGTCACACTTTTCACAGTATTGTTTCAGCAATTGGGCACTGGCAGATGAACTATATAAATTTTAGAATTCTTTCTGTTTTTTGTAGAAAAATGTCAATTTTCAAATGAAAATTTCACCAAATCTGTATATTGCTTTGTGTAACAGGGACATTTTAACACTATTAAGTCTTTCTGTTTCTTCATTAATTTATCTCATCTGTGCTTTCTTATTTTCATCACTTTTGTTGCTGTTTCTACCTATTCTAAAAATTTGAAGCTATTGAAAAGCAATTATATTGATTT
>NC_045030.1:96343585-96349953 GCF_008632895.1 Mastomys coucha
AACAAATTCTGGTATTTAACCAAAGATGTCAGGAGTGTTTACAGATAGGTATTTATATGAAGATTTATTTAGATTTCCAGGACTTCTGCTTTTGTAACAATTAGTAGGCTGTGGAGTTATCTCATCTCTGAAAGAACTTTCTAAACAGTATCAGGGATGGTCACGTTTTCTCTGCCCCTGTGGCAGCATTTGGTGTCCCTACCCTTGATCTCCTCAGCTCATTAATATACACATAGTGCATTGCTGTAGTGTTAGCTGCATGTTTTTAATACACAGTATTAAAGATCACATTTTCATGTGCTGATCTTCCATATAATTGGCTTCATCAGGAAAATGGCTATTCATATAGTTAATTCTATTTCTAAACAAATTGACAAATATTTTTGCCAGGACTTTTGCAAATTTTTTAATCCAGATGCTACTTCTTATTTTTCTTTTTTTATTAGATGTTTTCTTTATTTACATGTCATGCAATATCTCCTGTTTTTGTTTTTATTTTATTTTATTCCAGTCTATTTAACAGTTATAAATTTGTATAGACTTTTTATTTTTTGCATTTTTCAGTGTTGTTATGTTGAGAATTTCTGACATTATTGTTCAAGTTTCTTATAATCCTGTTATTTATATGGCATCAGTAGTGATAGATTCTTCCCATATATATACATATATATACATATATATATGCTTTTTGAAATTACAATTGCATCATTCCACCTTCCTGTTCTAGCCTCTAGCCTTTCTCATGTGAAACCCATGCTCTATCAAATTCATGGTAACATTTTAAAAATTGTTATTACATACCTTTGTGTATATTCCTGAATATATAAATATAGCCTGCTCAATCCATCTAATGTTGCTTGTATATATATATATGATTTCAGAGCTGACCATTTGGTACAGGAAAACCAATTGGTGTGTTCATGGAGGTGAATGATTTTTCCACTCTCAGCATTACTTAGTTTCTTTTAGTTCTTTGTCTAAGGTTAATATCTCCTGAGCTTTGTCCCTTTCTTGTAAGCATGTCTGTTGGTGTCATCTTTGTTCAGGCCATGTTTAAGAAGCTGCGTTCTTGCTTCTGAATTTCTTATAATGTACAGTAATGTAGCAAACTTCCTATTCTTCTGTCTCTTAAAATCTCTCTGCCCTCCTCTTCCGCAATGATCCCTGAGTGTTAGGTGCAGAGGTTGTGTTATAGATGTATCAGTTGGTACTGAGCTCTACAACTCTGCATTTTGATTGGTTGTGGTTTTCTGTAATGATCTGCACCTGTGGCAAAAAGAGGAGTCCTTGATGAGAGGTGAGAATGACACTTTTCTGTGGGTATGAGGACAAATATTTAGAATGTAACTAGGAATTACACTGTGAGTATAAAGTGGCACATGTTGAGTTTTCTTCCAGTATCAGTGACTTCACTAGCCATTGTAGTTAGCTATGTTTCCAATACTTGCCATCATTTCTCCCTTGTTGAATGAGCCTTAGGCCTAATTAGAGACTGTTGGTTATCACCAAGGTATGCATGCCTGTATTGTATCCTTAGGGTTAATACCATACTTATTATTTATTATTATGATTAATAGACATCATACCTGGCTACTTTTCTCCTTTGGAAACTTGCATGAACCTTTTTTGTACCACAAATGTACTTTCTTGTACCTCCCTTGGGGAGGAGGCTTTCATGTTCCAGCTCCAGGGGAATCTGGGCTCTATGTCTGAAGCACAAGGTGTCTTCATTACTAGGGATTTGCCTTCCACCTTTTGAAGAAGAGCCAAGGGCAATAGCAATGGCCTATAATATTTTGGGAATCTCTTGGCCATTTCTGACCAACAACTCAAAAGAGGGCTTCTCTTGTCCAGGGCTATGGTTTTTATTAGATGGTCTTTGGCTCTTCCAAGGAGCATTATCAGTCAGATGGTAAATTATTAATTTCATATATATACATGTACATATGTATATATATATGAAACATATACATATATATGAAACACATACACACATATAAAACACTATATATACATATATATGAAACACACATACACACACCTATATAAAACACTATATACATATATATGTATATATGTATGTGTGTATATATATGTATGTATATGTATATGTGTATATATATATATATATATATATAGTGTTATAGGTTTATTTAGGTAGTTACTCTTATTTTACTCCCTTCTTCAGTATTTATCTGCCTTCAGTGAAAGCCTTCCCATTTTTCCAACTTCTCCTTTAAAGAGATCACTTGTACCCTGGTATTTTCCTTTCTGTTTCTCCCTGCACTGTACTGGACCCTCCTTTTTACTTTTTTGCTCTGCTGGGCCCTCCTTTTTACATTTTTCTGCTGTTACTCCAGGTTGTATACACACACATCTGAAGACTTGGAGCTAATAACTGCAGAGGAGAGTGAACATTTGGCATGTGTCATTCTAATTCTGGATTACCTCACTCAGTATGCTCTTTTGTTGTTGTTCTGTCTCTTTACCAGGAAATGTCATGATTTTGTTTTTCTTTACAGCTGAATAGTATTCTGCACTGTTTATGATCTGCATTGTCATTATCTGTTAGTCAACTGAAAGACATTTAAGTTGTTTCTACTTCTTAGCTCTTGTGACTAGAGAACTTGTGATTAGTGAACATGACTGAACAAGTATCTGTGGAAGTAGGATGTCCGTTCTTTTGGCTACGTGCTGAAGTGGCATAGCTAGGTCATAGGGTACATTTCTTGTTAACTGTTTGAGGATTCTCCATGCTCATTTCCAGAGTGTCTGCATCAGTTTGCAATGCCACTGTCAAGTGACTGATGGTTCCCTTTCACCAGCTCCTTTTCAGTATTTCTTGTTAATCTTTCAAGAAAACAACTCTGTGTTTTGCTGATGTTGTCTAGTCTTTATTTTGTTTCCCTCTTGCTACTTTCAGTTCTTCCTTTATCTAGTTCCCAGAGATTTAAAATTAGGTTGTTAAGAAAATTGTTTTGTTTTAAGAAAAATAATTAGATATTTATCACTACAAACTTCCTGCTTGATTCTTATTTTCCTGAAACTCCTAATTTTGGCAGGATGTATTTTGCTTTCCCCAAGATATTTTTATTTTTTTGTTTGATTTCTTCTTTGACTTTTTGTTTGTTCAAAAGCATGTTGTGCAGCTCTGTACTCCCATCACTCAGGATGCTGGAAGGAGGATTACTGTGATCATGTTGTTAGCTTGGGCTATAGAATTAGACCGTGTTTCCAAAACAAAGCAAAAAATATGTTGTATAATCCACATATTTTAAATTTTCTAATTTTTCTTCAGCTACTGATTTTTACTGTTCTTGTGTTACTGTTGGAAGCTAGATGTCCATTCCTATAAATCTCTGCAATCTTGAGAACCATTCAAGAACTTGAGGCTAGCCTGAGCTATACCATGAATTTGAAGCCAGCATGGGACACATAGCAAGATTTTGTCTCAAAACAAAACAAAAACAAAATAAACAAATGAACAACAATAAAAAACTCTCTGAAGTATTATACTTGGAAAGACTCCTTGATATGATTTCATTCTCTTTACATTTTCTTCTTGTTTGTTAAGACCCTTATGATTCAGTGAGATTTATCTAGAGGTTGTTCTAAGTATATTTGAGAAGATGTGTACTCTGATGCCAGATGGAATATTATATACATATTTATTAGGTTCAAATGGTTTATGCTATTACTCAAGGGCTTGGTGTTTGTTCTTGAGGAGAATAAATATTGTAGTATTGGGGGCATATGTATACTTCTTTTAGTTTCAGTTCAAAGTGCTATTCAAACCCTCTGTCCTCTTTTTAATTTACCATTAGTTTATATGATCCCTCTGAAGAATAGTTGTGAATTTCCCTTTCTGATATTATAGTGTATTTTTCCTTTAATTCTTTCATTTGGTTTATATATTTTGTACTCCATTCTCAGATACATACATAACTATAATTATAATTTATTCCTTTAGAACTGACCCAGTTTTTATTAATCCAGAATATTCTTTTCTGACATTTTGACCTTAAAGACTATTTTATATGAAGTGTGATCACTCCTATTCATCTTTGAAAATCATTTTCTGAGTATGTCTTATTTAACATATTATTAAACATTATTTTGCCACTTGTTCATCCATTCAGTCACTGTATACATTTTGATTAAGGATCTTAATCCATTTTCATTTAATGAAATTATTGAAAATGTAGGACTGAGTATCACTATTTTGTTGTTTGCATTCTGTCTTATAGACAGTCTCTTGTTATTTTCTTTCATATTTTACTCTCATTTTGGCAGAGATATTTTGATTTCTTTTTCATTTTCTTTGGTGTACCATATATATATATATATATATATATATATAAATGCATAAATATATACATATATATTTTTTTGGTTAGTATAGGGCTTACATAAAACATCTTGTAATTATAGAAGTATATTTTAAGATTACATTAAATTACTTTCAGATGCATACAAATTCTCTATACTTTGATTTCTCATAATTTATATTATATTATTGGCAACACAAATTATACATTTTACATTATATTTGTTTTTTTTTCTGTTTCATCCTTACATTATGTTTGTAATGACATGTTTTTAAAGATTTATTCATTTACTTTATGTATATGAGTACAATGTAGCTGTCTTAAGACACACCAGAAGAGGACATCAGATCCCATTACAGATGCTTGTAAACCACCATGTAGTTGCTGGGAATTGAACTCAGGACCTCTGGCAGAGCAGCCAGTGCTCTTAACTGCTGAACCATCTCTCCATCCTGACATATTTTATACTTTTGTTTAAGGCATTCTAGAATGAAACATGAATTAAAAGTGATTGATACATCACCTTTTCAGCATTAAAATATTATTCTAATTTTGCTTTGCTTTTCTGTTGCCTTCAGTTATCACTTTGTTTCAAATGAAGACATCTTTTAACATTTTTTTGTAATGTATGTCTAACTGTGATAATCTTCCTCTATTTTATGAGGAATAAAAGGATCTCTTTTTTGGAGGCCAGTTTTTCTGGATATTATATCCTTGGTTAACAATTTCTTTTCTTTAACCCTTTGAAGTTTTCATTTCATCAACTGAAAAGTTACTCTAGATAATCAAATGGGACTCCCTTATACATGATTAGGCATCTTTCTCATCCTTTGATTTATTCCCCCCTCTCTTTTATTGAAAATAGATTTTTTTCTCATATACTACATCCTGATTATATTTCCCCTCTTTCTAAGTTTTTCATTTCTCCCTTTTCCCCCACCTCTCCTCTCATCTGGATCCAGATCCACTCCCCTTTTGCATCTCATTAGACAAGAAAAGACTTTTAAGAGATAACGAAAGACATAAAAAATAGAATATAATAAGATAAAACAAAAACTATCACATTGAAGTTGGACAAGGTAAACCAACAGAAGGAAAAGAGCCTCAAGAGAACACACATGAATCAGAGACCCACTCATTCCCATACTCAGGATTCCTGTAAAACATTGTCTTAGGTAGGGTTTTACTGCTGTGAACAGACACCATGAGCAAGGCAACTCTTATAAGGACAACATTTAATTGGTGCTGGCTTACAGATTTAGAGGTTCAGTCCATTATCATCAAGGCAGGATCATGGCAGCCAGGATGGCATGGTGCAGGAGAAGCTGAGAGTTCTACATCTTCATCTGAAGGACACTAGAAGACTGGCTTCCAGGAAGTTACGATGAGGGTCTTAAAAGCCCACACAAACAGTGACACACCTACTCCAACATGGCCATTCCTCCAAATAGTGCCGCTCCTTGGACCAAATATACTCAAATCACCACAGTCAGATATTGGTTGTGTCTAGTGGAGTGGGCCTTAAGTCAAATCAGACATTGATTGGTTACCCTATAGCTTTGTACCATCATTGCCCTACCATATTTTGCCGGCAGAACAGTGTTATAGATCTAAGGTTTTATAGCTGGGTTGTTATTTATGTTTCTCTTTGGTAAACTTCAGAGTACCTTCCCACACCAAAGACACTAGAATGTAGGAATGAAGATTCTATGTAGGCACTAGCTCAACCTTTCCGAGTTCAATGAGTTGTATAGGTGTTGTCTTCAGCACTTGATCAGTTTCAAGAGAGAATTTTCTTGGCAACAGCCTGGGATGTTTGGGGACTTTCATGGAACCTCTTTGGCCAATAACTCAATTGGATGTAACCAAGATCCAGTACTGGAAGCTTGGGACTGGATGGCCAATTTGAACTCTGTCTCCCTCATTATTTAGAGACTACATTAGGATCCCCTTCATATATTTTAGGAAGTTTCCACACCACCCCTCAAATGCTCTTCAATTCTAGCTTTATCTCACTGCATTCCTCCCTCAACCCCATTT
>NC_045030.1:96350754-96360571 GCF_008632895.1 Mastomys coucha
TTTGCATAGTTGGGCAGGGTAGACTAATTGACTCCTAAGGCAATATAAACCATTGATATTGCCTTTGGTTGATTCCTGGTTTATTGCTAAACTGCACACTTAGGACACAGGGCTTGGATGATTTGAGCTGTAGTGTAGCTTCCACGGTACCAGAAAATACTATGTAAATTGCAAATGGAAGGAAGAAATTAATAGTTGTATCCTGCTGCAATACCTATGAATCACAACAATGACCAGCATGCCAAGATATCCACAACATATAGCACACATGTTGGTGGTAACCAACAGCTGTATAGTTGGATTCAAGGCTCATACATGAGGAGAGAAATGATACTTTTTACTGGAAATGTATCTTCTCAGGGCTACTGAGGTCATGGACCCTAGAAAAGATTCTACTACCACTGCTTTGCTACACCAGCATTCCTTAGTACATTGTTAATTGTATCCTTATACCCACATATAAGTACAGCCACCACCCCCATCAAAGAAGCTTTGGAAACCGTCACAGATGATAACTGGTTGTAATGAGGATCTCATGCGATTGTGGGTAGCCCAGCCCTATTAGATCACCTATATCGCTACTTCTGCATTTATGGCTCAGGGAACATCAATGAAGAGGGACAGGATAAAAACTCTAAGAACCAGAATATATAGAAGAGGGCTGTAAAACAGTCTTTTCTAGAAAAGACTGCTTAAACAAGCAGAATAATGGCAATATTAGTAGACATGCTAATGTGGAAGGGGCAAAGTTTCACTGGGTTCTACCCTTAGACAAAGAACTATAGGCAATTAGTAACTCCTGAGGAATGGAGAATTAGCTTCTCCCAGGGATGAGGCCCCTTATTGATTACCCAATATAAAGTGGTTGGTCCAGACACCATATACACACAGAAGACAAAACTGGACTTAGCATGTTGTATTTATATATTTGTACATATATACATATGAATGTAACATTAATACTCAAAGAAACAAAGACTATCGTCTTGAGAGTTGGGAAGTGTTAAAGGGAGAACACCTGGGAGGAGCTGATGGGAAGAACAGGAAGGAGGAAAGTGATATTACTCTATTTTAATTAAAAATGTATTGAAACAAGGTGAGTTTACAGGTGAAACAGAAATCATTTCTATGGGAAATACAAACTACAAATTTGAACACTCACCCTACTCTGTTCTTCACATTCCCTTAAAATAGAGGTCATTAAGTTGTATCAAACTCTGTTCTACTACATTTCAAATGGAGCAGCAGCAAGTCATAGAAATCCATCTTACTCTCAGTTGCCTTTGAAATATGGTACTTACAGTGTTCTTCTTAGAGAGGTGGTATTTGAGCCTCTATCTTGGGTAGCTCACTGAAAAGACAGCATTTAGACATAAGTTCCAACTCTTTTCCTTCTCAAGGAGAATTTTAGAGTTGGAAATTTTTTCTCTGTTGTTCCATACTGTTGGGGTGGTAGGGTGGGGGGTTAGCCTAAATATTTGTGTTATTTTCAATGGCCCCTCCACCTGGCACCCTTTAATACCAGTGCTTCTACTCAGGGTAGATGTAACTTAGTTCCACATACACAGACCCACCACCGCCCCTGTAAGTCCATAAGTTCAACATATGTTTAGTCTTTTATTTTTTCCCTCTCCAGGAAGAAGCCAACAGTTGAGTTTTCTCCTGATTATACTGTGCTGAGCTGGACAGAGAGATGATGGCCAGTAAGTACCACAGCCTTTCATCTTGACTTTAGTATGGCTGGATTCATGCTTGCCTGAGATGCAGGGACCTATTAGCTGCTTTCCGGATTTCTCTTGGAGGAAATCAGTCTATGTATTATTGTTGAATTTTGCTTCCCCACTGTAGAAAGGAAGGTCTCAGATTTTCTTTTCTACCAGCTTCTCATAAACAGACTCTATTTTATTGCTTTCTTTTCATTCTATTTTTTTCCTTCTAGAGCTCCAGATCTGTGACAATACAAATTTTTGATCATTTGTTATGCTCCACAGATGCCTAAAAGTCTGTGTTTCCCCTAATTTTTTCTCATTAAGACCAGGTAAATTATACCTATATTCTGCCTTCAACTTTGCTAATTCTGTTGTTTTAGCTGCACTCTACTATTGAGTGCAGATAGCTATTTAAAAGACATTAGCTATTGTGTTTTATTAGTCATACAATTTGCATTTAGGTTTTTTCAATTGAAACTGACTCATTTCTTTGCTGATATTTTCCAGTATTTTTGCATTTGTTTCAAGATTATTTTTAATTGCTTGTTGAAGAATTTTATGTGGCTTTTTTCAATAAACAGATTTTTATTTTAATTAAAATATATTTATTCAACTTTCCCTATTCCCTTTCTCTCTTCAGTAACTCTCATATCCTCTCCCTTTAAATCCTTGAAGTCAGCTTGGTATTTTTGTTCAGTTAATTATCTTTTCTCATTCAGCTTAAGGGCTTCCATAGCTCTTGATACAAGGAGTAATTTTTCATTCCATCTTAGACATTTTGGCTACTGTTTAGGAAACCCTTAGTCCTATTTAAGTTATTGGTTTTATCAGGGAGTCATTCTTTTAGCTAATAGTATAGGCCATGAAATATTTCATTTTTTATTTAAATTTTTATATTGTATGCTTTGATTATATTCTTTTCCCTCTTCCAACTCCTCCAGGATCCTCCCAACTTTCAATTCCACCAAACTTCATATTCCCTTCACCCTTTCTCAAAACAATAACAAAAAAAAACCAAAATGAATTAAAAACAAACAAAAGCCCAATAAGACAAAATAGCAAAGCAAAACAAAAAGCACACACGAAAATCATGGAATCTGTCTTGTGATGGCCAAGTACTTAGGGGACTGGCCCTGAGGTATGTGGCTATTCCCATGACACTCCATAGAAGAAAATTGATCTTCCCTTTCCCAGCAGGAAATCAAGTGCAAATAGTTTCTTGGTTAGTAGTGGAATTGTCTGGCTTGAAATTGTTCAGTTTTATTTTTTTTTCTGTGTGATGTCACCATCTCTGTGAGTTGTGTGCATCAGGATGATGTTGTTTCCTTAATGTCACTCACCCCTCTGACACTTAAAATATTTCTACCTTTTCTTCCACATAGATTTCTGAGCCTTGAGGGATGGGGGTTTGATAAAGACATCCCATTTAGGACTGAGTGCTCCAAAGTCTCTTTCTCTCTACATATTGCCCAGCTGGGGGTCTCTGTTAATTAAAACCTATTGCAAGAAGCTTCTCTGATGACGGTTGACTGAGGAACTGGTCTGTGGTATAGCAATATGTCATTAGGATTCATTGTATTGCTACGGTCCGTTAGCAGAATAATAGTAGTAGGTTTTCCCCAAGGCCTGTGACCTGTCTAGTCTGAGGTTCTTGGCCACTTAATCAGTGTGAGGTGTAGGTTCTGTTTCATGGAATGGGCCTTATATCCAACTTTAAAAAGTAGCTGGTCCCCCCCACCGGCATTGTGTCAGTATTGCATTCATAAATTTTTCACGCAGGTCTCTGTTGTAGATTCCAGGATTTGTAGCTAGGTGAAATTGATCCTTACTTTTCTCCTCTGATAATATGAAAAGTACCTTCCAGAACCATAAATGCTAGCAAGTAGGGGTGAAGCTTCAAGTTGGGAACTAGCTTGACTTTTTTTTCGTGTTTGATGATGTAAGTTGTGTGTTCAGCAGTACGGCCTTCTGACAGATGTCTTGATTTTTACATTAAGTTTTGAAATCTCACAATAGGTATCTTTACTTCATTACAGATACCCTTCCTAGCTATATTCTTTGAACTGTGACACACAGATGATGCACTATCAATTCATTTTCACCTTGCAGGTCACTGATATTCCATAAAAAGCTACCAGATCTACCCTACTGTACTCTGGTCACCTTTCATGCCTTTGCTTTATGCTTCCTGAATTGTTTGAGAAATTTAATGAATTAATTTGATTTAGCTAGTTTTGGCTGTTTGCCAAGGAAAAGATTTCCAGGGCAGCTGAAGATATATAGAGTGGATAATTATGAAGATTTTCATAATTATATATAATATGAAATATATTTATGTGAAAATATAAAAGGATGATGGAGTGAAAAGTATGAGATGTACATATGATTAGTGAATTTTACTAGTGTTTATAATCTAGAGTTACTAAAGGTGACATAGAATGTATGAAAATGAGATTTGAGGGCCTGTCAGTCAGCAAAGGCACTAGCAATAACTCACCAAGCATGCTGGCTTGTGTTTGATCTCTGAAAGCCTCATGGTGAAGGGTCGGAGAAAAGCAACTCCCCCAAGTTACCCTCTGACCTCCACGACATGGCATGCATGCACGTGCATACACATGTAGTTAAGAGAAATAAGTGCAAACTAATAAATTCATAAAATTTCAAAAGTCTTTGACTGTGACATAAATAAAATTTTAACTATGGGACAGCGTAGCTGACATAATATGAAAGGAAAGATCATGAGTCAAGATGATCAGGGAACTGGAAGGACAGAAAACTTCTGTTTGTCAGCATAAAACCAGAAATGCTTTGGGAACAACAAGCAAAAAGTGGTTTTAGCTCAAGCATTTTAAAATATAAATTGAAACTCATTGATAAAATTAAGAAACCAAGCTCATGAGTTCTGCTCAACAGTATTTCAAAAGTGAGACATTAAAAATACTACAGTTCATTGGACACACAGTGAAGATACAGTAGGTTCTTAGGCACCTGAGCAGCGTCAAGCATGGGTTCCATCTTAATGGAGTGGGCCTTAAATCCCAACATATATTGTTGATTACTCTTACAAGCTTGTGTCTCTATTGCATCAGCATATCTTGAAAGCAAGTCAGCATTGTAGATCACAGGCAGGGTTGTAGCTGGGCTGGTATTTTTCTTTCTGCTCTGTAGTGGGAAGACTACCAGGAACACATCAGTAGGGGTTCAGGCCCTAGGTAGGCACCAGCTTGTCTTTAACAGTAGAACCTTACCATCAGTTTGTGGGAAACAATAGCCTTGGTAATATCCTGAGGTTTTTTTGTTTGTTTGTTTGTTTGTTTGTTTGTTTGTTTGTTTTTTGGTGAAGAGCCCATTTGGTTAACAATACAATTAGATACAACCTATTCCCAGCACTCGAAATTTCATTTGGTAGTAAGAGATATGTCTAGTTGGGGATTTGTTTTCCCCTTTTATTTGGTGATTCCATTTAGGTTTCTTTGATATATTACATATTTTAAGAAGCTGAAATAGCGAGTTGGAGGGAAGAGGAAATACAGGGAGGGACAGCTAAAACTAAGGCTATTTGAGTGGTACATATGTGATGGTTCCTTTGTCAACTTGCTATAACTTAGAAACACATGGAAAGAGAATCTAATAGGGGGATTGCTTAGATTAGGCTTGCCTGTGACCAAGTCTGGGGGAACTCTCTTGATTATATGAATTAATGTGGGAAGACTTAGTCTAGTGTGGATGGCACTATTCCCTATGTAAGGGTTCCTGCACTGTGTAAGAATATTGAGAAAGGTGAACACAAGTAAGCATGCACATATTCTTTTCTCTCTGCTCTTGAGAGTGAATGTGAGGTGGCTAGCTGTTTTAGGTTCCCGCTACCTTGACTCTCTACTATAATAGACTATATATCTTGGAATTTGGGATAAAGTACTCTTTTCCTCCCAAGTTGTTTTTTTTCTTCTTCAGAATACTTTTTGATAGCAACCAAAATGAAACCAGGCCAGGTCTGCTCCCCTTTTCTGTTTTTATTAGGGTTTTTACAATGTGTCATGGCATCAGATGCATGTTAGCAGCATGCGGTTTCACCAAGCAAATTATATAGAAATGCCTTTCTAATGAACAAAAGGATAGTTAGCAAGTATTTTCGTTAGTCAAGTTGTACCTAGGAAGTTTTGGGTGGTCATGTAAAGTACAGTACTAACATCAGCATTTAATAAATATGCAGATAGCCCTGCCCTGCCCCCAGGCCTATTTAATTTACCTCAAGAGTGATATGTAGTCCTTAGTTCTCCACCTAGATTTTAGAACCTTTAAAAAGTTACCTGTTTATCCATCTTCCACTCTATTTCCATTGATGGGAGATTCACACTCATAGAGCTGATTCATAATGATGTAGTAATAACTTCAAATGGTATAATTTGCAGCCCACATTCTTGGTCTAGTTTTGAATAATGCTACAGAATACGTACCTCTTCTATTTGATAATAATTTAGTAACTTAAGGATATCCTTTTTCACCCCCTGAATGTATCATCCATTCCCTAATGTCCTATAAACATATCAGTGGCTGTTAGGTACTCCAGAGCCAGATTGCCAATGTTTGAATTTGACCTGACAGTGTACTAGAATCTGTGATTCTGAGTGGGTTACTTAATTTGTTCCTTACTTCTTCTGGAAAATGATGATAATTAACACAATCTCCTCATGATGGAGTTATAAGAAATAAACGAGCTAATACATGTAGTCTATTTAGAACAGTGTCTAGCACATCTACTGTCACGATCAGTGAGACATGCAGCCCTACAGTGACAGCTAAAGCAGCCTGAGTAGTTCTTTTTAGAAACCTTTATTCAGCCTAAATTCTTGATATACACTACAGAAATGAAACTCATACAATATTAGTTATATGTATATTACTTTAGAACTGACCACTTGGTGTTAGATAACTAATTGTAAAAAGCAAATAGTTGTCCCTGGGGAAAACTATTTCTCTGGCTCTTAGCATTTACTTGCTTGTAGTTCTTTGTCTAGTATTGGGGCCCAGTATGACTTTCCTCTTCCATATTATCATGTCAGTTGCTGTTACTCCCATCCAGGTATTGTTTAGGCAGCCATACTGTTGCAGTATTTTAGGTGTGACTTCCTTCATATATCTAGAACATGCAATCTCACATCGGGCATCCTGTTCCAAGTAATGTTAAGGGCTGAACAGATTGTATTTATATGTGTAGGAATATATACATATATATTCCTAGTATATATGTACATATGTAACAACAATTAAAGAAAAAGACTAGAGGCCATGTATTTGAGATAGAGAACAAGTAGTAGGGATATAGGAGGAGTTGAAGGGAGGAAAGATAAAGTGGAAATTATGTAATTATATTTTAATTTCAAAAATATGAGGTAATGATACATACAAATTAAAAAGAATATTGGAAGAGTCAGTATGAAGCAAAATTGAAATAAAGAAAAGCTTTCAATAGGTACAAGCATTAAGAAAGGGAGAGAGTTGTGTAAAAGAATAGTAATAGTGTCTGTTTGAGCAAAGAAGAGAGAGACTTACATTTAAGTGTCTTTTTAAAATTAATATATTTATTTACATCAAACTCTACACCCTCCAGGTTTCTCCCTCACAGAGACCCTCCTCCATCCCCACTCCCCTTCTCCTCTGAGGTGAGCCCCCTGGTATTCCCTCACCCTGGCGCATCAAGTCTCTGCCAGGGTAGGCACGTTCTCTCACTGAGGCCAGTCAAGGCAGCTCTGTTGGGGAACAGATACCACAATCAGGCTACAGCTTTACAGAGAGCCTCCACTGCAGTTGTTGGGGAGCCCACATGGAGACTGAACTGCGTGTCTTCTACATATCTGCCAGGGACCTCCTTCAAGCATGCTCTTTGGTTGGTAGCTCAGTCTCTGAGAGCTCCCAAGGGGTCCTGGTTAATTGACTCTGTTGTTCTTCCTATGGGGTTTCAGGGCCTTCAATCCTTCCCCAAACTCTTCCATGAGAGTCTCTGATCTTTGTCCAGTGTTAGGCTGTGGGTATCTGCATCTGTTTCAGTCAGCTGCTGGGTGGAGCCTCTCAGAGAACATTTATACTAGGCTCATGTCTGCAAACATGCCATTAATAACATCAGGGATTGGTGTTTGCCCATGGGATGGGCTTCAAGTTGGTTCTTGGTTGGCCATTCCTTCAGTCTCTGCTCCATCTTTGTTCCTGCATTTTTTTTTTAAGACAGGACAAATTTTGGGTCGAAACTTTTGCAGATGAGTTTTTGTCCTTATCTCTCACTGGGGAACCTGCCTGGGTACAGGAGGTGTCCTCTTCAGGCTCCATGTCTTCACTGTTAGGCATCTCAGCTAAGGTCACTTGCATTGAGTCCTGGGAGCCTCCCCCATCTCAGGTCTCTGGGACTTCCTAGAGATTCCTTCCAAAACCACAACTCCTAGCAATTGCAGATCTCTCTCACACCTTGGTCCTTCCCCCCTACTCCCCCTCCCCTCTCCCAGGCACTTCCCTCCCTTCCTCTACCTTCTATGACCCCCTTCAAAGTTGGATTGAAGCATCCTCCCTTGGGCCTCTCTTCTTGTTTAACTTCTTTGTGTCTGTGGGGTGTATCTTGGGTATTTTGTACTTTTTTTGGCTAATATCCACTAATCAGTGAGTGCATACCATGCATGTCTTTTGGGGACTGGGTTGCCTCACTCAGGATAATATTTTCTAGTTCTATCCATTTGCCTACAAAATTCATGATGTCCTTGTTTGTAATAGCTGAGTAGCATTCCATTGTGTAATGTACCACATTTTCTGTATCCATTCTTCAGTTGAGGGACATTTGGGTTATTTCCAGTTTCTAGCTATTACCAGTAAAGTTGCTATGAACATAGTAGAGCACATGTCCTTGTGGTATGGTGAAACATTTTTTGGGTATATGCCCAAGAGTGGTATAGCTGTGTCTTCAGGTAGAACTATTTCCTGTTTTCTGACAACCCCCCAAACTGATTTTCAGAGTGGTGGTACCAGCTTGCAATCCCACCAGCAATGGATGAGTGTTCCTTTCACTTTATCCACATCCTTACCAGCATGCACTGCTGCTTGAGATTTTTAGAATCATAGCCATTGTGATTGGGTTGTTTTGATGTGCATTTCCTTGATGACTAAGAATGTTGAGCATTTCTTTAAGTGCTTCTTGGCCATTCGGCATTCCTCTGTTGAGAATTCTCTCTTTATCTCTGTACACCATTTGTTTTCTTTTCTTTTCTTTTTTATTAGATGTTTTCTTTATTTACAATATTTCCTTTCTCAGGTTCCCCTCCAAAAAAAAAATAAAAAATAAAATAAAATAAGAAAACAAAAACTAAAACAAACCCCTGTTCCCTTCCCCCTCCCCCTGCTCACCACCCCATCCCCTCCTGCTTACTGGCCCTGGCATTCCCCTACACTGGGGCATAGAACCTTCACAGGACCAAGGGCCTCTCCTCCCATTGTTGACCAACTTGGCCATCCTCTGCTATACATATGTTGCTGGAGCCATTAGTCCCACCATGTGTACTTTTTGGTTGGTGGTTGAGTCCCTGGGATCTCTGAGGGTACTAGTTAGTTCATATTGTTGTTCGTCCTAAGGGGCTGCAAACCCTTCAGCTCCTTGGGTCCTTTCTCTAGCTCCTTCATTGGGGACCCTGTACTCAGTTCAATGGATGGCTGTGAGCCTCTACTTCTGTATTAGTCAGTTACTTGCAGAGCCTCTCAGGAGACAGCTGTAGCAGGCTCCAGTCATCCAGCACTTGTTGGCATCCACAATAGTGTCTAGATTTGATGACTGAATATAGGAAGGATTCCCAGGTGGAGCAGTCTCTGGATTGTCCTTTCTTCAGTCTCTGCTCCGTAGTTTGTCTCTACAACTCCTTCCATGGGTATTTTGTTCCCCCTTTTAAGAAGGAATGAAGTATCCACACTTTGGTCCTCCTCCTTCTTGAGTTTCTTATGGTTTGTGGATTGTACTTTGTGTATTCCGAACTTCTGGGCTAATATCCACTTATCAGAAAATGCATACCTGTAGCCCGCGCGGTCCTCTCGCCGGGAAGAAGACACGCGGACACTAGGTTCCTTCTGCAGCAACT
>NC_045030.1:96361096-96369084 GCF_008632895.1 Mastomys coucha
TTACATGTTGGAGCATCTTCTGGGTATATGCCCAGGAGTGGTATAGCTGGGTTTTCTGGTAGTACTATGTCTAATTTCTAGAGGAACCGCCAAACTGATTTCCAGAGTGGTTGTACCAGCTTGCAGTCCCACCAGCAATGAAGGAGTGTTCCTCTTCCTCCACAACCTCGCCAGCATCTGCTGTCATCTGAGTTTTTTTATCCTAGCCATTCTTACTGGTGTGAAGTTGACCAGATACACTGAAACTAATAGAAAAGAAAGTGGAGAAGATCCTCGAGCACATAGGCACAGGGGAAAATTTCCTGAAGAGGACACCAATAGCTTATGCTCTAAGATCAAGAATCGACAAATGGGACCTCATAAAATTGCAAAGCTTCTGTAAGGCAAAAGACACTATCAGTAGGACAAAGTGGCAACCAACAAATTGGGAAAAGATCTTTACCAATCCTATATCTGATAGAGTTCTAATATCCAACATATACAAAGAACTCAAGAAGTTAGACTCCAGAGAATCAAATAACCCAATTAAAAAATGAGGTACAGAGCTAAACAAAGAATTCTCAACTGATGAATACCGAATGGCTGAGAAGCACCTAAAGAAATGTTCAACATCCTTAGTCATCAGGGAAATGCAAATCTGTACACCATTTTTAAATTGAGTCTGACTTCTTGAGTTTTTATATATTTTGGATATTAGCCCTCTGTTGGATGTAGAGTTAGTGATGATGTTTTCCCAATCTGTAGGCTGCCATTTTGTCCTATTGACAGTGTCCTTTGTCTTGTAGAAGCTTTTCAGATTCATGAGGTCCCATTTATCCATTGTTGATGTTAGAGCCTGATCCATTTCAGGAAGTTGTCTCCTGTACCAGTGCTTTCAAGGCTCTTCCCCACTTTCTCGTCTATGAGATTTAGTGTATGTAGTTCTATGTTGGTGCCCTTAATCCACTTAGACTTGAGTTTTGTACAGGGCTGTAAATATGATCTATTTGCATTCTTTTATATGTAGACATCCAGTTAGACCAGCACCATTTGTTGAAGATGTTTTCTTTTATCCATTATATGGTTTGGGCTTCTTTATCAAAAATCAATTGTGCATAGATGTGTGGGTTTATTTCTGGGCCTTTGATTCAATTCCATTTATGCACATATCTGTCTCAGTACCAATACCATGCAGTTTTTATCACAATTGTTCTGTAGTACAACTTGAGGTCAGGGATGGTGATTCCTCCAGGGGTTCTTTTATTATTCAGGGTTGTTTTGGATATCCTGGGTTTTTTGTTTTTACATATGAAGTTGAGAATTGCTCTTTAAAGGTCTATACAAATTTTTGTTGGAATTTTGATAGGGATTGCACTGAATCTGTAGATTGCTTTTGGTAAGATGGCCATTTTCACTATGTTTATCCTACTGATCCATGAGCATTAGAGGTCTTTCCATTTTCTGATAACTTTCTCAATTTCTTTCTTGTATGGCTTGAAATTTTTGTCATACATGTCTTTCCGTTGGTTGGTTAGAGTTACACCAATATATTTTAGATTATTTGTGGCTATTGTGAATGGTATTGTTTCCCTAGTTTCTTTTTCTATTCATTTATCATTTGTATAAAGGAAGGCTACTGACTTCTTCAAGTTAATTTTTATCCAACTATTTTGCTGAAGGTGTTTATTAGCTATAGGAGTTCTCTGGAAGAATTTTTGGATTGCTCATGATGATGCTATCATATCTGCAAGAAGTGATACTTTAACTTCTTCCTTTCCAATTTGTATCCCCTTGATATCTTTTAGTTTCTTATTGCTCTAGCTAAAGCCTCAAGTACCATATTGAATAGATTGGGAGATAGTGAGCATCCTGGTCTTGTCCCTGATTTTAGTGGGATTGTTTCAAGTTTCTCTCCATTAAATTCAGTGTTGGCTGTTGGCTTGCTGCATAATGCTTTTATTATGCTTAGGTATGTGCCTTGAATCCCTGATCTCTCTAACACTTTTATTTATTTTGTTTTTGTTTTTTTTAAAGATTTATTTATTATTATAAATGAGTACACAGAAGAGGGTATCAGATTTCTTTATGGGTGGTTGTGAGCCACCATGTGGTTGCTGGGATTTGAACTCATGACCTTCGGAAGAGCAGTCAATGCTCTTACCCACTGAGCCATCTCACCAGCCCCTCTCTAACACTTTTAACATGAAGGGGTATTGGATTCTGTCAAATGCTTTTTCAGCATCTAAGGAGATGATCATGTGATTTTTTTCTTTGAGTTTGTTAGATTTTCATATATTGAACCACTCCTACATCCCTGGGATGAAGCCTACTTGATCATGGTGATCAAGTTGTTGATGTGTTCCTGGATTCGGTTTGTGAGAATTTTATTGCGTATTTTTGTGTTGATGTTCATAAGTGAAATTGATCTGAAGTTCTCTTTCTTTTTTGAGTCTTTGTGTGGTTTAAGTATCAGGTTGACTGTGGCCTCATAGAAGTAATTAGGTAGTGTTCTATAGGTTTCTATTTTGTGAAATAGTTTGAAATGTATTGCTATTAGCTCTTCTTTGAAAGTCTGGTAGGACTCTGGGAGAGTTTTAATGACTGCTTCTGTTTCCTTAGGGATTATGGGACTGTTTATATAGTTTACCTGGTGTTAATTTAACTTTGGTAAGTGGTATCTGTCTTGAAAATCATCCATTTTGTTTAGATTTTCCAGTTTTGTGGAATATAGGCTTTTGAAGTATGACCTAAGGATTTTTTTTTTAATTTCCTCAGTTTCTGTTCTTATGTCTCCTTTTTCATTTCTGATTTTGTTAATTTGGATACTGTCTCTGTGCCTTTTAGTGTCTTAATAAATAGCTATGTATGTGATTTTGATGGCTGTTGAAGTTACATTGTTCAAAATGATTTTTTTAAGATTTACTTTTTTTATATATATATGTCACTCTCTCTTCAGACACACTAGAAGAGAGCATAAGATTCCATTACAAATGTTTGTGAGCCACCAAGTGGTTGCTAGGAATTGAACTCAGGACCTCTGGGAGTGCAGTCAATGCTCTTAACTGCTGAGCCATCTCTCCAGCCCATTCAAAATGTTTTAAAGTTAATTTTTGGAATATATTTCCCTACTCTCTGTCTGTACTAGACTGATTATAAGGTTTTAAGTTTATCAAGTTTTCATCCCTAGAATCTATGAATATTATATGATACTGTAAAGAGGACTCTGAAAATGTTGTTCAGTTAAGGATCGTGAGATATGATAATGAACCTAGATTATTTTGATGGGCCCTAATGTCACCACAAATGCCATTATATGAAGGAGACAGATTAAACTGAGCCCAAAAAGAAAACAATGTAACGGTTACTGGAGCTTTTAGAGTGAAAGCTTGACTCTAACAGCCCCAACAAGCAAGACTCAGTCTTCCTTCCATTCATCCATTTAAACAAGACAGTAATAGGAAAAGTAGAAAAAAGAGGTTTAGTCAAGGAGGTTGTATTGGGAGAGAAACAAATAAAGGAGTCCAATGAACCTCAAGTCAGTCTTCAGGGTATTGGAATGAAGTTTTACTTAGAGGTAAAAGTATGCATAGTTAGGCAGTCGTGGTCAAATTGTGGCCCCTTTCCATTACTGACCTCTGTTTGTTCTCCAGTGTCTTGCAAAGTTCTTTAATAAGTTGTCAGAATTTTATCATATCTTCCTGGGAGTCAAGTGACTTTTCTTGCTGTTACCAGAGCTTCCCTTTTCCTAACATGGACTTATTTTGGAAATTTTAATTCACTGAAGTCCATTGTTTCAGTATCCAGATACACAAAATCAGGAGCAAAATGTCTCTCTCTTTAGAGTATCTTCTCTCCTACTGGTTAAATGGTGGCTAAACGATTAAAGTGGTTAAATGGTAATGTAAACACTATACTGATAGCTTTGAAAGAGAATAAGAGGCAACAAGGTAAGAAATGCAGCTTCAAACGTTGAAACTGTGGAGCTAATATGACCCAGCTGATACACTGATTTTTTTTTCCTATGTGAAATTGATTTTTAGCTTCTAACTTCCACAAAAGTAAGAGAATGTTTGTTATTTAAAATCACCAACTCTGTGGTAACTTATTTTAGAGGCCACGGGAAAATAATACATAGCAGATTGTTACTGGAGTTAGGATCAGAGCATGTACCTAACAAGTCAAAGATCTGTCCTGATAGGCCAGTTAACAAAGCCAAATTAACAATGGGGAGAGGGGGAAGGGGAAGCTCTACTGGCTGGTTTTGTGTGTCAACTTGACACAGGCTGGAGTTATCACAGAGAAGGGAGTTTCAGTTGGGGAAGTGCCTCCATGAGATCCAGCTGTGGGGCATTTCCTCAGTTAGTGATTTAGGGGGTAGGTCCCCTTGTGGGTGGTGCCATCCCTGGGCTGGAAGTCTTGGGTTCTATAAGAGAGCAGGCTGAGCAAGCCAGGGGAACCAAGCCAGTAAAGAACATCTCTCCATGGCCTCTGCATCAGCTCCTGCTTCCTGACCTGCTTGAGTTCCAGTCCTGACTTCCTCTGGTGATCATCAGCAATGTGGAAGTAAGCTGAATAAATTCTTTCCTTCCCAACTTCCTTCTTGGTCATGATGTTTGTTGAAGCTTAAATAGAAGGCAAGATGAATGCATAACTAAATAGTCCCACCACTGTCTCAGCTCCAATATCCTACTAGGTCGGTGCAATGCCATCTGACTAGTTGTAAATCTTTCCTGGAGATAAGTTCATCCTTTGTTAGCCCTTTTTTTTTCTTCTTGTCATGAAAATCCTAAGGAAACTGTAATTTCTTAGGTCCATTGTCTCAATAATTTGATGGTCAAAGGGAGGGCCAGGAGTCTTTCTTTAGAATATCCTCATTTCTGCCTGGCAGGCAGGAACATAATTATCTTTCATCTTGCTAACTTTAGCCATTATTATAGCCTGTCAAAATTGTAGAGGAAAAAAATGGAATAACATTGATTTAGGAAATGTAAAATGCAGTTGTGTCTTTGTTTACATTCTATTGCTGTGATAAAGACCATGACTGAAAATAACTTGGGTAGAAAGGGCTCATTTTGCCTTACCGTTTTACATTTCATCATTTTGGGAAGTCAGGGGCGAACCCCCGGAGACAGGAATTGGCACACAGGCCTTGGAGGAATACTTCTTACTGGCTTGTTTTTCATGGATTGCCCAGCCTGCTTTTCCATAAACTCCAGAGGTACCATCACTTACAATGGGTTGGGGCCTCCCATATCAGTCCTTAGTCAATAAAATGCACCCCCAGACTTGCATGTAGACCAATCTAGTGGAGCCATTTTTCTCAGTTCAAGTTCTCTTTCCAGATGGCCATGGCTTATGTTAGGGCAACAAAAACTTAACTAGTTTCAAGTTGAGAAGCCATGTAAATCAGATTTCAGCTAGTAGAATCTTACAGTGAGACTTCAGATAATCACTCTGAGTATGTATCAACTCTGGAAAAACTGTTCATTTTTTGCTGGGCAATAGATTTATGAAGTATAGTATACTTCTTCACAGAAACTACCTGAAGTTTGAGATAACACCTGACATATGGAAAGTCACTGAGATGCTCCCATGTAACTGTTGCTAACAAGCAAAAGAAACTCATCCTAAGTATTGCCATTTTGATTTCAGATTCCATTTAATCTTAGGGGGGAACTAAATTCAAGGTCCTAGGCCCTAGAGGAGCTGGGGACTTCCCAGTAGCTGAACAGTGTCTGTTACTCCTCTTCTGTTCCATAACATACTGACTGTTGCTAACCACAGCTCCCATTATTCATCTTTTGTTCCCCAAAACATAATGACTGTTCCTAACTACAAAAGAACAAATGGATTTGATTGGATGGATTCTAAAACCTACATTCTCTATCAGTTGACATATATCAACCACATAAGGAAAGCCCTTGTCTCTAAATCCTGATTGGTGGTGGTGGGGGAAATGTAACTATAACTTGACACAGATGTTTGAGGTATTTCAAGCTTAAATATTCTGTAATATTCTGGCTCATGGTTCCAGTTCAGCTCCTGAGTGTGTTCTGCGACACTGATCTATCAAATAGTGGCTTGATTAAAATAAAATTTATCATCTGAACTGACCTGGTGTTTGAATTGTATTGGATCCAAATGAACTCCATAATGTAACAATTTGGTTTCCATGTGTTTGTGCTGTTTTGGAAGGTTAGGGGAGCTTTAGGAGGCATAACATTGCTAAAGTGGGTTCCTGGGGATGGAACTTGAGGTTTTATGTCCTGATCATTTATCTGCTTTCTACTTCTGACTTCAGATGCAACGTGACCAAAATGTCTCCTAATCCTGCTGCCATATATTCACTGCCATGATGGACTGTATCCATTCAAACTGTAAGCAAAGGCAAACTCTCTCTTATAAGATATTTTGTCACAAAGATGAGAAAAGTATGAGTTCCCTTTCCTCCCTCCCTCTGTCCCTACCTTCCTTCCCTTCTTCCCAGACTGACCTAAAATTTATGACCTAGTTCAAGATGATCTTAAACTTAAACTGTGTGCTGGAATTACAGTCATATGAGTGCTGTTCATTGTATGTGGCCCAGATGAGGAAGGCTTTCTAGTCTTTATCTGGAACTGATCTTTTAAAAATATATGTTCTTGGGGGCTGGAGAGGTGGCTCAGCAGTTAAGAGCACTGACTGCTCTCCCAGAGGTCCTGAGTTCAATTCCCAGCAACCACATGGTGGCTCACAACCATCTGTAATAGGATCTGATGCCCTCTTCTGTAATGTAGGCATACATATAAGTAGAGTACTCATATACATAAATAATATAATAATGATGATGATGATGATGATGTTATTACAAGGTAGTTTCATTTTGTCAATCCCAATTTCAATTTCTGATTAACAAAGGATATAGTTGCCAACACCTTTGCCATTTAAAGCTGTGAGTACCATTTTCCATTTGTATGACCTTAAAGCACATTTTCAGCAATACTTTTAACTATGTTTGTCCACATTGCAATCTCATATGGCTTGAAATAAGTGTGACTTTTCTTTTGACTTCATTGGCTGAGTTAATTCTAGGTTGTAAGTTTTGACTTTTCATTTTTAAATGTTGAGAACTAACATCTGAAATGTACAAGGTGATGATACTTAGAGTATGCTTACCTTATACAATACTTTTCAAATAATCTCATTTTATAGGTGAGAAACTGAGGTTCATAGTAACTGAGTTCTAGAAGATCATATAATTGACATCCAAGTAGTCTCTAAATAAAATGTTGCTTAAAATTGGAGTGGAGATGGAATTGAAGATGTACATTCTAAGAAATATATCTTTAGTCACTATTATTGTTTGAATGTCATGTAGCATATGTATACAAACCAAGCAGGTCTGTATCAATTCAGCTAAGAATCACAGCAAACACTAAATGTGAAGCAGCTGTCTGTTGTCTTTACTGTATAGCTATCTTTTTTTAAATTGGTTATTTTATTTATTTACATTTCAAATGTTGTCCCCTTCCTGGTCTCCCCTTCACAACCCTCCCATCCCATCTCCCTCCTCTTTGCCTCTGTGAGGGTGCTCCTCCACACACCCACCCACCCACTCCTGCCTCACCACTCTAGCATCCCCTTATGCCTGGACATCAAGCCTCCAGGGAACCAAGGGCCTCCCCTCCCCTTGATACCAGATAAGGCCATCCTCTGTGGCTGGAGCCATGGGTCCCTCCATGTGTACTCTTTGGTTGGTGTTCTAGACCCTGGGAGGTCTAGGGGTACTGGTTAGTTTATATTGTTCGGTTACCTTCCCTCTTGACTTCAGTCATCCACCGGACTCCTGGCAGCCTCTGTGTGGGGGCTAACACCTGAGAGCTAAGACAGATGCTCTCTGTTGACTGTCTTTGAAGAAGCAGCATGACCACGCCCACCGCCTGAGTACCCCAGCCAGCTAGCCTTCTGAAGGTCTTCTGAACCTGGGGACTTTGGCACCTGAACTTTCTTTGTAGTATAATCTAGAGACT
>NC_045030.1:96369868-96375132 GCF_008632895.1 Mastomys coucha
TACCAGATCAGGTTTTCCTCTCTCACCCCACTCCCCCCGCATCCACTTTCTCTCCGAGGTCCTTCCCTCCTTCCCCACTTGTGATTCCTTTCTTCTCTCTCCCAAGTGGGACTGAGGAGTCCTCACTTGGGCCCTTCAGCTTGTTGACCTTTTTGAGTTCTGTGTACTGTGTCTTGGGTATTCTGTATGTTTCTTTTTTTGGCTAATATCTACTTAATAGTGAGTACATACCATGCATGTCCTTTTGGGTCTGAGTTACCTCACTCAGGATGATATTTTCTAGTTCCATCCATTTGTCTGCAAAATTCTTAATAGCTGAATAGTATTCCATTGTTTAAATGAACCACATTTTCTGTATCCATTCTTCTGTCATGGGATGTGTAGGTTGTTTCCAGCTTCTGGCTATCACAAATAAGGCCACTGTAACATAGTGGAACTCATGCCCCTGTGGCATGGTGGGGCATCTTTTGGGTATGTTACCAAGAGTGGTATAGCTGGGTCTTCAGACAGATCTGTTTCCAATTTTCTGAGGAACCTCCAGATTGATTTCCAGAGTGGTTGTACCAGTATGCATTCCCACCAGCAATGGAGGAGTATTCTTCTTTCTCCACATCCTCTGCAACATGTGTTGTCACCTAAGGTTAGATGAAATGCCCGACAGTAAGGAGAGGGATCTTATGGAGCCCACCTCCAGCAGGAAGACAGGACATCAAGTGAGGGATGGGGTTTGCCATCCACAGTCACATCTCTGACCCATAATTGTTCCTGTCTGAAAGAATTACAGGGATAGAAATGGAGGGGAGCCTGAGGAAAAGAAGGTCCACTGACATGCCCAGAGTGGGATCCAGTTCAAGGGGAGGCCCCAAGGCCTGACACTATTACTGAGGCTATGGAGTGCTCACAAAAAGGGACCTATCATGACTGCCCTCCAAAAGACTCAACAAGCAGCTGGAAGAGTCAGATGCAGATATTTGCACCCAACCAATGGAGAGAAACAGCTGACCCCTGTTGTTGAATTAGGGAAGGCTGGAAGAAGCTGAGGAGGAGGGTGACCTTGTAGGAGAACCAGCAGTCTCAATTAATCTGGACCCCTGAGATCTCTCAAACACTGGACCACCAAACAGACAGCATACACCAGCTGATAAGAGGCCCCCAACACACAGAGAGTAGAGGACTGCGGGGTCTGTGTTCATTCAGAGATGATGCACCTAACCCTCAAGAGACTGGAGGCCCCAGGGAGTTTAGAGGTATGGTGGGGTAGGGGGTGGGGACATCCATGTGGAATCAGGGTGCTGGGGAGGAGGTATGGGATGTGGAATATTCAGAGAGTGGATGGGGAGGGGAATAAAATATGGAGTGTAAAAAATAAAAAAAATTGTTAAAAAGTCAGTTTTACTTTAAAATGTCCATCAAGAAATGATTAAAAGTATAATTTGATAAATCTTGACCATAAATTTGATTATTTGATACTCTTTGCAGCATAAAGAAATATGATGGTTGCTATATGTTTTAATTGTGAGCAAAACTATCCATTTTTCATGAAATATCATTTTTATTAAAAGGAACAATGAACAGAGCAACTTTGGTTATTCAAAACATCAACATCTTACAGATCTCTTTCAAATAATTAATGAAATTAACCACTTATTTCATCACAAACAGTTGAGAATATGTGTGACCAATGATGAAATTTAAGTTTTCAGATTAAAATTAGAATTTTGGAAATTTTGTTCCCATTGCTATAACTACATAGCTTCATGATGAAATCATTCATTAATATTTAATGAAGGTTATATTTGTAGGTTTTGCAATGGAATGGGGAGATCTGTATAATTCAGTGAGTTAATACATCAAAACATGATGTTGCAGAATTATACATGTGTAAAATTGGTATTTAAAGTGGAAGACAGGACTTCAGGTTTCTGTCTTGGCATGTAATTAGCGTAGGATTCAAAATCTCATTCTAAACAATTAAGCAAACTGAAAAACAGCAATCTTTTTTTAAATATAACAGAGAACTGACATGCTGTTGAAAACCACTCAGCCTTAAATTGAATTAATTGGGCAAATATAGAGAATCACATCTTAGCAGGTAAGAGACTTTCAAGCAGACCATTTGTAGAAACCTGTCTTTATGAGGAAAGCCTGAACCATGTGTCTGTAATGATCAGAAGTGGGCAAGATAAGATCTTAAGCTTGAGTATTTGTTAGTAGAAACTTCCAGAAGTGGAAAGCAAAAGGACAACAAAGCAAAACAAAAATAAAAACAGAAAGTCCCCAAACCTGAAAATTTTGTAGCGCATAAAGAAAATCCATAACCTGTGGGACAACTAAAAGCATGTAACCTATGCCAAATGTGAGTGTTAAGGGTGAAAATAAGGAAGAAAAGAAATACTTGAAGCAAAAATGACTAAGAATTTATTCAAGTTAATATCAGATACCAAATCATAGATGTGGGAGCTTACCTAATGTCGAAACAGATGGTAGAACACCAGATGAAACCAAGCAAACCAAACAAAATTAAGGCTAGGTTTATCATACAAACCACAGAAAACCAATACAATATTGAAAGAAGTCAGAGGAAAAATAGACCTTACTTAAAATGTAAGCTTTCTATCTGACTTCGCAGAAATCATGAAAGGAAGAAGAAAGTATAATATAGTTTATAATGTCAGAGACATAAACAATATCAAACTAGAATCCCGAGCCCTGAAAGTTATTCTTTAAAGGTTAAGGAGAAATATGTTCTCAGACAAGCAGAAATTAAGGAAGTTTGTTACTAGTATTTCTGCCCTGCTAGAAATAGTAAAAGTTTCTGTAGAGAACTGAACACTTAACTAAATAAAGACAAGATAGCTATACCAAGAAACTACAAATGTCACAACTCTAGATGCCTAGACCTAAGTGCAAAATCATGAACAACCAAGACAATATGCCTCCTGAGAAGCCAGCAAACCTACTGCAATGTGCCATGACAAAAACAAGTTCCCTGAAGCACAAGTTGAGGACTTCAAAACAACAATTAAGAATATTTTCAAGGACCCTAAAGAGGATATAAATAAATGCATTAAGTAATACCATGGAAAACAAATGAATGGAATAAGGACAATAATTTAAGATTTGAAAGTAGAATTTTAAAAAATAGAATTCAAGCTGAGAGGTGATGGCACACACCTTTAATCCAGTACCTGGAAGGCAGAGGCAGGCAGATTTTTATGAATTTGAGGCCAGCCTGGTCTACAGAGTGACTTCCAAAGGTACAAAGAGAAACCATGTCTCAAACAAAGCAAAACAACAACAAAAATAACAATAGAAAATAAACAAAATAGAAATAGAATTCCTAAGAAAAGCCGAATTGAAACAAACTCAAAATGAAAGACTTGGTAAATCAAACAAAATACTCTTTTTTTTTTATTAGACATTTTCTTTATTTACATGTCATTTGGTGTTTCCTTTCCCAGTTTCCCCTCCCCCTCTCCCTGCTCAACAACCCACCCTCTCTGCTTCATTCTCCTACACTGGGGCATACAACCTTCACACGGCCAAGGGCCTCTCCTCCTATTGATGACCGACTTGGCCATCCTCTACTATACACATGCTGCTGGAGCCATCAGTCCCACCATGTGTACTCTTTGGTTGGTGGTTTAGTTCCTGGGATCTCTGAGGGTACTAGTTAGTTCATATTGTTGTTTGTCCTAAGGGGCTGCAAACCCTTCAGCTCCTTGGGTTCTTTCTCTAGATCCTTCATTGGGGACCGTGTACTCAGTTCAATGGATGGCTGTGAGCCTCTACTTCTGTATTAGTCAGGCACTGTCAGAGCCTCTCAGGAGACAGCTATATCAGGCTCCAGTCATCCAGCACTTCCTGGCATCCACAACAGTGTCTGGGTTTGGTGATTGAATATGGGAAGGATTCCCAGGTGGAGCAGTCCCTGAATTGTCCTTCCTTTAGTCTCTGTTCCATAGTTTTGTATATATTGGATATTAGCCCTCTATCAGATAGAGGATTGGTAAAGATCTTTTCCCAATTTGCTGGTTGCAGTTTTGTTCTATTGACAGTGGCTTTTGCCTTACAGAAGTTTCGTAATTTTATGAGGACCCATTAGTCATTTCTTGATCTTAGAGCATAAGCTATTGGTGTTCTGTTCAGGAAAGTTTCCCCTGTGCCCATGTGCCTGAGGCTCTTCCCCACTTTCTTTTCTATTAGTTTCAGTGTATCTGGTTTTATGTGGAGATCCTTGATCCACTTGGACTTGAGCTTTGTACAAGGAGATAGGAATGGATCGATTTGCATTCTGCTACATGCTAACTGACAGTTGAGCCAGCACCATTTGTTGAAAATGATGTCTTTTTTACACTGGATGGTTTTGGCTTCTTTGTCAAAGGTCAAGTGACCATAGGTATGTGGGTTCATTTCTGGGTCTTCAATTCGTTTCCATTGATCTACCTGCCTGTCACTGTACCAATACCATGCAGTTTTTATCACAATTGCTCTATAATGCAGCTTAAGGTCCGGGATGGTGATTCCACCAGAGGTTCTTTTATTGTTGAGAATAGTTTTCGCTATCCTGGGTTTTTCAAACAAAGTACTCTTAGGTAAGCCTCATCAACAGATTAAAAGACATAGAAGAGAGAATTTCAGGTCCTGAACATAATAAAATAGAAGAATTGTATAACTCAGTCAAAGAAAATATTACATCTTAAAAATTTTAGGCACAGCATATTCAGGAAATCTGGGACATTATGAATAGAAGAAAACAAACAAACTAAACAAATATAAAAATAAAATGTATAGAAAGAGGAGGAGGAAGAAAAGGAAAAGTAAGTCAAAAGCACAGAACAAATATTTTTATTATTTTAAAATTTTATTTTGGGTATTATAATTGGTGCATTGCTCTTTTACCTTTCCTCCTTCCAAACAGTCTTATCAAACTTGAACATCCAAGTAAGATCCTCAGTGCTAGGAATGAGTTACATCTTGCTGAGTTTTTGACCAAAGGGTTCCTAGAGAAAGGGAAACATTCATCCTTGCTGAGAATGCAAACTTGTACAGCTACTATGCGAATCATAGTGGAGGATCCGCAGCATAAGAAAGAGAGCTACCAAAAACAACAGGAAGTAACAATTACTTTTTTGTAATATCTTAATATGAAAATTAATATTACCAACATATCATAATCGATTGAAATTCAAAAACATGAGTAATTAGAAATTTGTGGATTGTCATCCAATGGTCTCTCTAATTTGGTAATTGGAGAAATAGGT
>NC_045030.1:96376311-96376510 GCF_008632895.1 Mastomys coucha
CTACCCCTAGCCAAGAAATTCTTTGCCAACAATAACTTTTAGGAGTGGGAAAAAAAAAATCAATTTTCTCCAAGTGAGTATATATCAACCATACTTTAAAACATTCTTCCTGCTCAAGAGTACTTGTCCATATATGGAGCAGAGACTGAAGAAAGGACAATCCAGAGACTGCTCCACCTGGGAATCCTTCCCATATTCA
>NC_045030.1:96376618-96380771 GCF_008632895.1 Mastomys coucha
TAGGACGAACAACAATATGAACTAACTAGTACCCTCAGAGCTCCCAGGGACTAAACCACCAACCAAAATGTACACATGGTGGAACACATGGCTCCAACAGCATATGTATAGCAGAGGATGGCCTAGTCAGTCATCAATGGGAGGAGAGTACCTTGGTCCTGTGAAGGTTCTATGCCCCAGTGTAGGGGAATACCAGGGCCAGTAAGCAGGAGAGGGTGGGATGGTGAGCAGGGGAAGGGAGAAGGGAATAGGTTTTTTTTTTTTAAGTGGAAACCAGGAAAGGGGATATCATTTTAAATGTAAATAAAGAAAATATCTCATGAAAAAAAATTTTAAAAAAGAGTACTTGTCCAACATAAAACAGACTCCAAGTTTCAGTGGTTTTATTTTTTGTTTTTGTTTTTTTTTTCTCGTTTCAGTTTTTGGTTGACATTTTAATACTTTTTAGAGATATAGAAAGAACATGAGTTGGTTAGTTAGCAAGATAGGGAGTATTTGGGAACAATTTTGGAGGTGATGGAATAAAATATAATATACTGTCAGAAATGTTTTAAAAATCCAACACATGGACTTTTGCGGGCTCCCAGATACAGCCACCAACCAAAGAGCATTCAAGGGCTTATTTGCAATAATAGCCAGAAGCTGGAAACCGAAGAAGGGATATAGAAAATGTGCTTCATTTACACAATAGACTACTACTCAACTATTAAAAATGAGGACAACATGAATATTACAGACAAATGGATGGAGCTAGAAAATATCATCCTGAGTGAGGTAACCCAGACCTAAAGGATGTAAATGGTATGTATTCACTGATAAGTGGATAGTAGCCCAATAGTTCAGAATACCCACAATACACCTCACAGACCATATGAAGCTTAACAAGAAGGAAGGCCTAAGTATGGATACTTCGATCCCACTTAGAATGTGGAACAAAATGATCACAAGAGGCAGAGAGAGGGAGGGACCTTGGTCAGTGAGGGGAGGGGAAGGGAACGGGGGGGCAGGATCAGGTATGGGGGGAGACAAGAGAAAAGCCCAGGGGGCCAGAAGAATGAATAGAAATATGCAGCCTTGTGGGGTGGGGGTGGGGGGAACCTCTAGAAAGTTCCAGATGCCAGGGTTGTGAGAGGCTCCCAGGACCCAATTGGGATGCCCTTAACTGAAATGCCCAACAGGGAGGAGATGGAACCTAAGGAGACCACCTCCAGTAGAAAGACATGGACCCTATTTGAGCCATAGGGCCACCCACTCATTTTCAAAATTTTTGACCCAGAATTGTTCCATCTAAAGGAAATGCAGGGACCAAAATGGAACAGAGACTGAATGGAAGGCCATCCAGGGACAGTTCCAACTTTGGATCCATCCCATGAGCAGGTAACAAACCCTGACACTATTACTGATGCCATGTTATGTTGCAGACAGGAGCCTAGCATGACTGTCCTGAGAGGCTCTACCAGCAGCTGACTAAGATACTCACAGCCAACCATTGGACTGAAGTTGGGTACCCCTATGGGATAGTTAGGGGAAGGATTTAAGGAGCTGAAAGGGATTGCAACACTATAGGAAGAACAACAGTATCAACTAATCTGGACCCAACCTCTGGAGTTCCCAGAGGCTAAGCCACCAACCAAAGTGTATGCATGGACTGGTCTGTGGGCCATGCTACATGTGTAGCAGAGGACTCTCTTGTCTGGACTCAGTGGAAAAGGATGTGCTTAATCCTATAGAGACTTGATGCCCCAGGGAAGGGGGATGCTAGCAGGCTGAGGTGGGCGGGTAGATGGGTTGAGGGAGCACTCTCTCAGAAGCAAAGGGGAGGAGAAATAAGGAGAACACATGGAGGTAGGGACCAGGAATGGGGACAGCATTTGGAATGTAAATAATAAAATAATTAATTAAAAAACAGGGATGGACCGAGTGCCCCCCCCCCACATATATGTAGCAGATATGCAGCTTGACCTTCATGCTGGGCCCCAATCAGTTAGAGTGGAGACTTACCCTGACTCTGTTGTGTGCCTGTGGATCCTGCTCCTCTAACTGGACTGCCTTGTCTGGCCTCACTAGGAGAGGATGTACCTAGTCCTGCAGTGCCTTAAGATGCCAGGGTGGGTTGTTACCAGGGGCAACAACAACAACAACCTCTCTCTTTTCAGAGGTGAAGAGAGGGGGTGGGGGTGTTGGGGGACTAGGAGGGGGATGTGATCAGGATGTAAAGTAAATAAATAAATGAATGAATGAATAAATGAATAAATAAGTAAATGGAAAGTCTAATAATGTTTAAAAGGTAGTTATCAATGTAGAAAAAATACATAAGTATAAATTTTTTTATCAGTTTCCACACAGCTAATAGTGGCAAAATCTACATAAATGAATATTACTTAGGATCTTCTAAAATTTTCAAGTGTAGAGTATTTCTCAGACCAGAATTTATGAACCCTGTTACTCTTATATATTTTTTGTAGGTATCCAACAAGTATTTGATATGCATCATTCTTTATTTATACATTCATTGTTATAGTTATTGAAGAAGGCAGGACAAGAATCCTTTCTTGACATTTCTCTGGATATTTTGCACCACACTGCTATAAGTTTGTTGATCCAATCACTTACTTGTATTCTATCCATTATAAATGAACTGATGTATTGTGAAAACGTGTCAAATATTTAACTAAACAAGTTATACCATATGTCTGCTTTGCATTTCCTCTTTCAGTCTAATAATCCAACAGAAGTAGTATACTGTGGCCTTACTCATTTTGTTGGATTGGCACTGGCTGTTGTTAAATACCAGGTTCTTCCTGCATTATTGATAAATCATTAACTTTATTATATTGGTGATTTTTTATATTATGTCCATCATTTTGAGTTTTATATGGCTTTCCTTTTCTTTTTTTTTTCTTTCTCCTCATTAGATAACTACAACTTTATATTCACTTTTCAGGTATCTTCCACATTTCAAAACTGTAGACCTTTCTTATAGCAACTCTCTGCTTTGAATAAGAGTGACACCCATAGGCTTATATGTTTGAATGCTTGGTCCCCAGTTAATGGAACTGTTTAGGAAGGATTAGGAGGTGTGTTCCTGTTGGAGCAGATGTGACCTTGTTGAAGAATGTGTGTCACTGGGGTTGGAAGCCCACACAAGGCCCACCCAATCTCTCTTTCCCCATCCCCTCCCCTTCCTCTTCCTCTCTCTCTTCCTCTCCCTCTCTCTATCTCTCTACCTGCAACTTAAGGATCATTCTGAGCTCTCAGCTATTTTATTGCCCTCCCTGCCTGCTGCTGTGTTTCCTGCAATGATGGTCATAGACTAACCCTCTAGACCCAATGGAGCAAGTGTTCACTAGACAGACTAGGCTCCAACTCACTGTTTCCTGCAACATTTATAGGCTATACATCATCATTTTGGCCTCCTATGCTGCTGGTGGGTTTAGCCTCTATGACTAAGAAACATGCTGTGAGGGGTTTGAATTTCAGCCTATGCCTAAGTTCCATGAGCACGTATGTTTAGAGAAGCAGAATCAATGAGGTTAGAATGATTATTTTATAACTGTCTGCTTATAACCAAGTAGGGGATATTCAGTTATGCAGGAAGTGAGATTATAGAACCAAAACATATCATATAAGAGTCATAGTAAGAATTTTAACTCATTTTAATCTTTATCATCTCCTCACCTATTATATTTCAGTTCTCCATTAGCCATATTTCTTTTACTTTCTCTGGGTTATTCATTCTTAGAGAAAATTAAACAAACTAGAAGTTAAGTAATTCTGCCTTTTCATCTGATAAGGAACTAAGTACTCAGAAGAGTGAATATATGACCTATGTGCATTTCATTCTGATTATATGTATCACAAGACATTTTGTATTAATATTAGCATGTTTATGAGACTGTTTCACTTTGCTGTTAGCCTTTGTTATACAAGTGATAGGGTTATGATGTGATGGGTTTAGTCTCATCATCTGTTGACTGTCCTCCCTTTCATCTTTTATTCATTATACATGAGGTGTGATTTCAAACTTTTAAACCATGGCTTATAATAAGAAATGTATTTCACAGTCATGACTAAGTTCACATACATACATGCAACTGAAAGGATATGTATTGTTTCAGTCTGAGCCCAATCAAGATACAAAAAATTCTACAAG
>NC_045030.1:96380849-96389061 GCF_008632895.1 Mastomys coucha
CCTCAAACTCAGAAATCCACCTGCTTCTGCCTCCCAAGTGCTGGGATTAAAGGCATGCGCCACCACCGTCTGGCCAATTATGAAGATTTTTATTTAGTGTTCAAATGATTGTAGATTTTCCTGTTTTGTACTGCTTCTGTTTTCTACAATTTGTTGTATTTGCAAAACTCTTAGTATGACTTTTGTTCTTTCAGTTATTTTTAGGTTTGTTTATATACTATCTAGTACATGTTTTGTTGGCATTTCAAAAGAATAAATATATTCTGTGCATATGTGACAGTCTGAAAAAAGTCAATTAGTTCCTGTTGGTTAATGACTTTCTTGAGTTCTCCTGTACTATTGTTTACTTTATACCTTTTCCATTACTTATTCAAAGAGAGTTGTTGAAGTTTTACTTCATACATAGTAACCATAGTTGTTACTTTTCTTTTTAGTTATACTATAGCTTGTTTCACATACTTTTCCATCTCTAATCTTTTGTTCACTTACATTCATGGTTGCTGTTTTCATCATAAATTGAATATTTGTTTTTGCAATTATGTGATTCCCTTCTGTTCTTGGTATTTTTACTTGTTTATTTTTATTTCATGAGCATTGATGTTTTGCCTGCATATATATCTGTGTGGGGGTGTGGGTTACAGAAAGTTCTGAGCTGCTATGTGGGTGCTAGGAATTGAATCTGTGTCCTCTAGAAGTCCTCTAAAAGAGCAGCTTTTGACTGCTGAGTCGTCTCTCCAGCCCTGCTGTGAGTGTGTGTGTGTGTGTGTGTGTGTGTGTGTGTGTGTTCAGATACTTACTTTATTTTATATCAGTACTGAAAGATGCTTTCCTTTGATTATTTTTTTTTTATGTTTAACTTCTTTCCACCTCTTTATTTGTATGTTATGTTTGAAGTGATTATCTTATGGATACCATATAATTAGGGTAATTTAATTAATTAATGAAATTTATATCATAACCTCAGTTTCCTCTCCCTTCACTCAGTCCTTCCCTCCCTCCCCCCACTTCTCCCATCCACTCCTCCTCCCTTTCTCTTCAGTTAAGGGAAGGCCTCCCATAGCTATCAACCAGGTTTGCCTCATGAAGTTGCAGTAAGACTAGGCACATCTTCTCCTACTGACTGACACTAGACTAGGCAGCCCAGTTAGAGGAAAGGGTCCCAAAGGCAGACAACAGAGTTAGAGACAACCCCTGTTCCTGCTATGAGGACTCCCACATGAAAACCAAGCTACACAACTGTTAGATATGTCAGAAGGCATAAGTCACTTCCATACATGCTTTCTGGTTGGTGGATTAGCCTCTGTGAGCCCCTGTGGTCACAGGTTAGTTAATTCCGTAGGTTTTCTTGTGGTGTCCTTGACCTCTCTGGCTCCTTCAATCCTTTTTACACATCTTCCACAGGATTCCCCAAGGTCCACTTAATGTTTAGCTGTGGGTCTCTGCATCTGTTGCTTTGTGAAACCTCTCTGATAACAGTTACATTAGACTCCTGTCTACAAGCATAGCACAATATCATTAACAGTGTCTGGGGTGGGCTCTGTCTCCTGCCATGGGTTTCAAGTTGGACCAGTCATTGGTTGCCCATTCCCTTAATTTCTGCTCCATCTTTACCCTTGCACATCTTGTTGGCTGGACAAATTGTAAGTTAAACGATTTGTGGTTGAGTTGGTATCCCAGTCCCTCCACTGGAAGTCTTGTCTGGTTACAGGAGATAGCCCATTCAGGCTCCATATCCCGCATTGCTAGGAGTCTTAGATAGAGTTACCCTCATAGATTCTTGGGAGTTTCCATTGCTCTGGGTTTCTAGCTTGTCCAACACATCACCCCACAATTCCAGTTGCCTCACTCAGTACTTTCTCTCTCTGACCTTCCCCCACCTGATCTCTAATGTCCCTATACCCATTCCAGTCCATTTCCCTATCTGTTCATCCATGATGTCTATTCTATTTCTCCTCAGTGAGATTCAAGGGTACCACACTTGAGCCCTTCTTGTTACTTGGCTTCTTTGGGCCTGTGGTTTCTAGCATGATTATCCTTTACTTTAGAACTAATGTCTACCTGTAAGATGCCATGTTTGTCTTTCTGTGTCTGGATTACCTCAGTATTATCATTTCTAGTTGCATCCATTTGTCCACAAAATGTATGATATCTTTGTTCTTAATAGTTGAATAATACTCCATTAAGTAAATGTACCACATTTTATTTATCCATTCTTTGGTTGAGGGACATCTAGGTTGTTTCTAGTTTCTGGATGTTTTGAATAAAGTTTCTGTAATCATAATTGATCAAGTGTTCTTGTGGTATGGTCAAGCATCTTTTGGGTGTATGCCCAGGAGTGGTATAGTGAAGTCTATTCCCAATTTTCAGGGAAACTGCAAAATATATTACTAAGGTGGCTGTACAAGTTTGTACTCCCACCAGCAATGGAGGAGTGTTCCCATTACTCCACATCCTTGCCAGTGTGATCTGTCACTTGAGTTTTTGATCTTAGCCATTCTGACTGGTGTGAGTCATTTTGATTTGCGTGTCCCTGATGACTATGGACGTTGCTGGCATCCAGTTAGACGACCACTATTTGTTGAAGATGCTTTCTTTACAATTTTGTATGGTTTTTGGCTTCTTTGTCAAAAATCAAGTGTGTATAAGTATGTGGACTTACTTACTTGTATTTATTTGATTCTATTCTATTGATCAACCTGTCTGTTTTTATGCTAATTCCATGAAGTTATTATTACAATTGCTGTGTAGTACAGCTTGAAATTAGGGATGGTGATACCTCCAGATGTTCATTTATTATATGGGATTGTTTTATATATCCTGAGTATTATGGTTTTTTTTCCATATGAGGTTTAGTACTGTTCTTTCAACTTCTATAAAGAATTGTCTTGAAATTTTTATGGGAATTGCATTGAGTCTGTAGGTTGATTTTGGTAAGATGGGCATTTTTACTATGTTATATTGTGGATTACATTGATGGATTTTCATATATTGAACCAGCCCTGCATCCCTGGGATGATGCCTACTTGATCATGGTGGATGCTGTTTTTGATGTGCTCTTGGATTAGATTTGTGAGTATTTTATTGAGGTTTTTTTTCATCAATATTCATAAGGGAAATTGGTCTGAAATTCTCTTTCTTTGTTGAGTCTTGGTGTGGTTTAGGTATCAGGGTGACTGTGGCCTCAGAATGAGTTTGGCAATGCTCCTTCTGTTTCTACTTTGTGGACTAGTTTGTGGAAGATTATTAACTCTTCTTCGAAAGTCTGATAGAATTCTGCCCCTGGGTTTTGGGGCAGAGTTGGGAGACTTCGGGGAATATTTTATTTATTTTTATTTTTTTAGAACATTCCACTTACTTTATACAAGAAAAGTTATAAAGTAAAGTTTATAAAGTAGGTTAGAGCTGCTGTTGCCAGGATAGGTATGACCCCTGCCCATACCAGGATCACGACCCTCTCAAGATTTAGAGCTGAATCTAATGATGTCATGACTTTAACTTTGATCTCAACTTGTTTTCTTTTTTATTTAAATCCCAAATGTTACCAACCTCCCGGTCCCCCCTCCCAGAGTTCTTAATCCCATACCCTTTCCCTTTGCCTCTGAGAGGAAGCTTCCCCAATGTATCCTCCCTCTCTGGGACATCAAGTCTCAGGAGATATTTTTAATTAAATTAATTAATTTATTCCCTTTATAACCCAATATCAGCTATTCCTTGCCTCCCAGTACCCCCTCATGCAAATCCTCCACCCATTCCCCCTTTCCCTTCTCTTTTGAGAAGGGGAAGACTCCTCTGAGTGTCACACACACCAAGTTACTGTGGGATTAGGCACATCCTCTCCCACTGAGGCCAGACACAGCTGTCTATTTAGAGCCACAGGATCCATAGGCAGGCAGGCAAGCAGGCAAGCAGACAGGCAGGCAGGCAGGCAAGCAGGCAGGCAGGCAGGCAGGCAGGCAAGCAACAGGCTCAGGAACAACCCTTGCTCCAGTTGTTTGGAGGTTCTGCATGAAGACCAAGGTACTCATCTGCTACATATGTGCAGGGTGCCTGGGTCCAGCCTATACTCACTCTTTGGTGAGTGATTCAGTCTCTGGGAGCTCTCAAAGGTCCAGGTTAGTTGACCTGTTGGTCTTCTTGTGGATATGTCAGAAGACATAAATCAGTCCCATACATGCTTTCTGGTTGGCTTATTTTTTCTCCCCTATTTTTGCTTTTAAGATCTTTGTCATAATTTTCATAAATTTAATTAAGATGAAATGTACTTATTTGAATTTTTCTCAGCTTCATTAATTTTTTTGGTTAATATCTCTGGCCAAAGTCAGAGTACTTACAGCCCATTAGTTTTATATATTATTGTCTTCTTTTGATTTTCTTCTAGCATGAATATTAGATATTTTCTTGTACTCCTATATTGTAGCAGGTGTTTTTGTTGTTGTCATTGTTATTTTATGTTCATATGACTAAGTAATTTCTATTGTTCTATTTTCCAGTTTATTGACTCCCTACCCTCTTGCCTTCTAAATTTCAATTATGAACCCATTTGCAAAGCTTTTTAAGTACCAAAATTTCCATCAAGTCAGAGAAGTGGGTAACGTACAAGCCTAAAGACCTAAGTTTAGATTCCTAATGTCCACATAAAAGCCAGATGCAATAGCATTTGTCCATAACCCCAGGAAAGTGTACACAACTAAAGACAGTAATTCTCCCTTGGAGAATCTTATCAATAGCTAGTATTTTCAAAGTTAAAGGGTAGTTTCTCATGATCCCTTCCTTCTTTCATTGTTGTTAGAGCTGATCTTGCTCAGTCAGTGTAGGCAACAGCAATTGAGGTGAGTTAATGATTACATTGGTTATATGGGTGTAAGGAATGGCATTTCATAGCCCTTCATCCTGTTCTCTGGCTTTTGCATGGCCTCTCTAATGCAGTGTTCTCTGATCCATAGCGAGAATAGTACAAATGACTTGTTTAGGGCTGGTTCAATTCATTGCTTATTTGGCATCTCAGCAGCCATGAGTCTCCTCATTCACCATTGTTTATTATAAGGAGAGACTTCTCTGATTAAGGCTTGGGTTTGCTTTTGTCTATGGGAATAAACAGGAATTTAGAAAGCAGTTTACTACTATGTTAGTTCAGTTCACCATCAGAAGTGTACTCTTTCCAGCTTTCTACAACTTCACTAAACTTGGGTTGTTAGTCAGGCTTACCAGTACTAGATCTTAAATCCATTCAGAGGGCAGTTGTTTATCAACCCCTAAACAGTCAAGTTGTTATTGAACAGATTATTACATCTTATTTTCTATATGTTTTTTAATACTCCCGTTATTCTGGTTAAGTTTCCATTTAACTTATACTTTCATATTGCAAGTCACCTCTCACCTCCCTCTGTGAATAAACTGTTCCCACTGACAGTCTTCCCTTTCTTTTTGCCTATGTTCTACTATTCTTCCTTCTGGAAGGTACCCGCCCCATTGCCTTCTTTGTTTCCTGTTTTTGACAGGTACTCCATGCTAGACATACTATACTAAAGAATTGAAGCTAGAATCTTCATATGAGAGAGAACATGTGATGTTTGTCCTTTGAGGCCTGAGTTACTTTACTTAGATTTTTTTCCCCAATCTTATCCATTTCCCGATAAATTACATAATTTTGCTTCTTTATGGCTGAATAATATTCATATATACACATACATATATAAAATCTTTATCAATTTATCATTGTTGTACATCTAGGCTGCTTCCATTTCCTAGCTTTTGTAAGTAGCTCAATAATAATCATGAGCATGCAGGTATACCTGTTGTAGGATGTACCCAGGCATGGTAGAGCTGGGTCATATGCTATTTTTATTTGGTGCCTCCAGACTGTTGTCCAAACTGGCTGCATTGGTTTTCATTCCTATCTGAACTTGAACTTTTGATATGTATGAGTTCTCATGAAGAGTGCTAGAATTACAGACATGACAACTCCATACCTGGCTTATGTGACATTGTAAATTTAACCCAGCTTTTTGTTTGTACCATTAATATTTCTGGAATGCTAATTTTTCAGCTCCAGGTCTAAGAAATATGAGGAAAACTAAAAACACAGGATTCATACTACCATGCTGTTTTTCATCTCCCAAGATGGCCTGTTTCTTTGCTTTTCTTCATATTTCATTGGAGTGAAATTAATGGTTTCTCGGGGGACTCAGTTATGTCGTGTAATGTTTTTCTGGAAACTCTTATGAGAGGATGTTTTGCTGAAGCAGACACGTGATTTCCTGGAAGCTGCCTGGAAAGAGGGCATGTGATATTTTGCAGAAATGGACACTTGAGAAGACGTGTGCTATTTGGAAAGGGTGTAAGTATAACCTAACAGACAGTGGACAATGCTCTGGCATTGAATCACCTTGCCACTCTTTGCTGGTCTTCATTGGTCTTCTTTGCTGAAACTGGTTTTCACTGATGATGTTGTGACATTGGTTCACATTAGCTTCTTTGCTTGCTGTTCATCACTTGTCATGACTTTGTAGAGAGAAAAGCAGCAAAGAGCTTCTCGTGATATTCTGGCAACTTCTTGCTGCTTCCACAAACTTGGGTGAATTAGGAGAGCCTGTGGTTTCTTCTGGATTGAACTGCAGTTGCTGACTTGTGAATGGTGCTTAAGAATGGATCAAGCTACCACTGCTGTCTTGTAGGAACTGAATTGCTGATATCTTGGCAACAAAGATTTGAATCACCCCCCAAAAATTATTTCTAAACAGGTCGACATCACCCTTTCCCTATTAGACTTTCCATTCTAATACCTCTGGTGAGTGGTAGACTAGAAGGGAGGTTAAAGAATTTAAGAACCCTCATTAAAGTAGAGTTTGAAAGATCTAAGCCTACATTTCATAATCATCTTTGTTTCATATAAAATTTAAGGTTCCAGTTGTACTTAGCATGTAAACTAGGGAAAATATACCTAATTTCAATGAATGAAATCTATTGAAATTACTACAAGCCTTTTTATATTTGTGTGCATGTGTAGGTTCCCATATAGTCCAGAAAAGCAGAAGAGGGTGTTGAATCCTCTTGCACTGGGATGACACATGGTTTTATAACTAAGACTTGATGTGTTGTCCAGTCAAGCCTAGAACTGAGAATCACTTTGTCTCTGCCTCTTGAGTACTCCAAATTAGCTTTTTTTATTATTTTATTTTTTGGTTTTTCAAGACAGAGTTTCTCTGTATAGACCTGGCTGTCCTGGAATTCATTCTGTAGACCAGGCTGTCCTTGAACTCAGAAATCTGCCTGCCTCTGCCTCCCACATGCTGGTATTAAAGGCGTGTGCCACCACTGCCCAGCAAAAATTAAATAAAGATTTTATTTTAAGATTTTAAATAAGATTTTAAGATGAAGAATTTTAGATATTTATTTAAGAGAGATGCAAAAAATGGTATTTTAAGTTTAAAGACTCTATTTGTTGTCATCAGATTCCCTGGGTCTATTTCTTTGTGGGAATCAGATCAGAACAAAATATCAAGAATAATTGTCACATAATCAGATATAAGTATAGCTTTGCAGTATCTCTGGGCTGGTGTCCTGAGCAAACCTTGGGCGCAAGCTCAGCAGCCAGCCCCACAACGCCCAGAGGAAGTTCCACTCCCAGACGCTCTGACACTCTCAGGATCAGAGGTGAGGAGGACACAACATCTGTCCCAACACCAGGAGTAACTGGGACCAGCAGGACCAGGCACACAGGAACTCCCCTAGCAGAGTGGCTCGGGTTCCTTCCAGTCTCTCTGGGCTGGTGTCCTGAGCAGACCTTGGACTCAAGCTCTGCAGCCAGTCCCACAACACCCAGAGGAAGCAGCTGCACTCCCAGGTGATCTAACATGCCCAGGATCCCAGGATCCCAGAATCACAGGATCACAGAGACAGCTTGATCACAGAGACAGCTTGACTCTGAGGAGTTCTGACACATCCAGGATCACAGGAAGGGCAGGCTCCAGTCAGATTTAGCAAGGGCAGGTAGCACTAGAGATAACCACATGGCAGGGGGCAAGCATAAGAAAATAAACAACACAAACCCATCCTTGGCATCATCAGAACCCAATTCTCCCACCATAGCAAGTCCTAGACACACCATCACACCACAAAAGCAAGACTCAGATCTAAAATCACTTATGGTGATGATACAGGACTTTATGAAAGACATAAATAGCACCCTCAAAGAAATACAGGAGAACACAGG
>NC_045030.1:96389554-96392233 GCF_008632895.1 Mastomys coucha
GACTCCCAATGTAATGGGCCAGTAACTATCTTCAACAAAATTATAGAAGAAAACTTCCCTAACCTAAATAAAGAGGTGCCCATGAACATGCAAGAAGCCTACAGAACTCCAAACAGACTGGACCAGAAAAGAAATTCCTCCCATCACATGATAATCAACACACCAAATGCACTAAACAAAGAATTTTAAAAGCAGTAAGGGAAAATAAGGTCAAGTAGCATATAAAGGCAGGCCTATCAGAATTATGGCAGATTTCTCACCAGAGACTATGAAAGCTAGAAGATCCTGGGCAGATGTTATACAGACCCTAAGAGAACACCAAGGCCAGCCCAGGCTGCTATACCTTGCAAAACTCTCAATTACCATACATGGAGAAAACAAGATATTTCATGACAAAACAAAATTTACACAACATATTTCCACAAATCCAGCCCTATAAAGGATAATAGATGGAAAACATCAACATAAGGAGCGAAACTACACCCTAAAAGAAGCAAGAAAGTAATCTTTCAACAAATCCACACAAACCTAATTCTGTCTCTTACAACAAAAACAATAGGGAAACACAATTAAACAGGTGAAGGAAATAAACAAAACCATCCAGGATCTAAAAATGGAAGTAGAAACAATAAAGAAATCAGAGGCTCTAACACACCCAGGATCAAAGGTGAGGAGGACAAAACATCTCTCCCAACACCGGCAGGACCTGGGACCAGCAGCACACAGGAACTCTGTCAGCCCAGTGGCTCGGGTTCCTTCCTGTCTGTCTGGGCTGGCGCCCTGAGCAGACCTTGGGCACAAGCTCCACAACCAGTCCCACAACACCCAGAGGAAGCTCCACTACCAGGTGCTCTAACAAGCCCAGGGTCACAGGATCCCAGAATCACAGGATCACAGAGACAGCTTGACTATGAGGAGTTCTGACACAACCAGGATCACAGGAAGGGCAGGCTCCAGTCAGATTTAACAAGGGCAGATAGTCATAAGTCATAGTAAATTAACAATATCTTATTTTTTAAAGAATTTCATACAATGAATTTTGAAAACATTCACCTCTCAACCCTTCTTAATCCTTCCATCCCATATCAATCAACTTTGAGATTACTTTCTCCTCTTCCCCTTTCCTCTTCTAATTCCCTTATCAAGTCTGCCTTGTACTGACTGTCCAGATAGTATTAGGACTGGGGCCTGTTCTCATGTACTCCCCATCTTCCAGTACCCATGAAATGATAGACAATAGCTTCTTAGCTAGTGGAATAATTAATGTAGCCACCTTTAATATTATGTTCATTTTTCATGGTAATACTATTGGATTCTATAAGTCCTATGATCTATCTAGCCAGAGGTTTTTGGTTACTTTAATAGTGACATATGTAGGCTCCATCTCATGGAGTGGGCCTTTGATCTGATCAGAAAGTGGTTGATTACTCCCATAACATTAATGCCACTATTCTACTGGAAGGCTTGCCTTTTTAGAACAATCATTGTTGTATCTCGCAGGGTTTATGGGTGGATGATATTGAGGCTTATGTCTATTGATTTCTAATGTTATCCAATTGTGAATGGATAGATTCTAAGAAATTATTTTTAATTTTTCTGTATTTGCTATGTATTTTTTTGACCTGAAATGTGATCTGTTTTAGAAGTAGTCCTATGACCTACTGAGAAAAATGTATATTCTCTAGTCTTTCGGTAAAGTAGCCTGTTAAGTTGATTTGATCTATAATGTCATTGAACAGTGATGTTTCTTTTTTAATGTTTTTGTCTGGGTGGCCTGTCTGAGTTATTGAAATCAAGGTCTATTTGGGGTTGAGGTCAGCACATTGCCTTTATATACAATAGTATTCATTTTATGAAAATGGACTCACCAACGTTCAGGGCAAATGCTTAGTGGCTATAAATTCCTTTAGTTTGTGTTCTTCATGGAAAGTTTTCCTTTCTCCAATTGTGAAAGATGGTGTTGCTGGATATAGTAATCTGATTTGGCAGTTAATGTCTTTCAGAAAACTTGGAGTACATTTTTTTCACACCCTCTCAGCTTTTAGAATTTCCTTTGAGAAACCTGTTATTCAGATGAGTTTAACTATATGCGGCTTGTTGGTTCCCTTTTGCAGCTTTCAATATTTTTTATGTTGTGTATGTTTAATGTTTAACTATCTTCTAGAGAGGTTCTTTCCCGGTCTTGTCTGCTTAATGTTCAAAATGCCTCCTGTATCTGGATGGCCATCACTTTCATTAGATTTGTGGGATTTTCTGCTGTGAATTTATTGAATGTATTATCTAAGCTGTTAGCTTGAAATGCTCCCCTTCTTTTTCATGCTTCAAAAATGTGTTCTTTTAATAGTATCTCACAGTTCTTCTGTTCTGTTTGTAGTTACTTATTATTTTACCATTGCTGTTGTATAGGTGTTCACATTCATCTTCCTTGGCTTCAAGACTTGCTATTCTTAAACTTTATCCAATGTATTGACAAGACTTTCCACTGAGTATTTTATTTTCTTACAAAGCTTTTCATTTATAAAATTAAAATTTTCCAAGCATTTCTTTCTCTTTGTTAAAATTCTCTTTCAAATATCCAGTGTTGACTTTATTTTATTTGTTTACATTTCTTTTTATTAAACTTTTATTGCATTATGATGAGAAAAGTTACATTTCAATTTATCTGAATTTGTTAACATT
>NC_045030.1:96394202-96394519 GCF_008632895.1 Mastomys coucha
GTTTTCCATCTATTATCCTTTGTAGAGCTGGATTTGTGGAATGATATTGTGTAAATTTTGTTTTGTCATGGAATATCTTGATTTCCCATCTATGGTAATTGAGAGTTTTGCTGGGTATAGTAGCTGGGCTGGCATTTGTGTTCTTGTAGGGTCTGTATGACATCTGCCCAGGATCTTCTAGCTTTCATACTCTCTGGTGAGAAGTCTGGTGTAACTCTGATAGGCCTGCCTTTATATGTTACTTGCCTTTCTGCGTTTCTTGCGTTTCTGGTGTAATGGTGTGTCCAGGACTTGCTATGGTCTGAGAATTGGGTTCT
>NC_045030.1:96395828-96405331 GCF_008632895.1 Mastomys coucha
CTGGAACTCACTCTGTAGATCAGGCTGGCCTCGAACTCAGAAATCCACCTGCCTCTACCTCCCAAGTGGGGAGATTAAAAGCATGCACCACTATTGCCCAGCTTCTGTACCCCATTTTTAATAGGGTTATTTGGTTCTCTGGAGTCTAACTTCTTGAGTTCTTTGTATATATTGGATATTAGCCCTCTATCAGATATAGGGTTGGTAAAGATCTCTTCCCAATCTGTTGGTTGCCATTTTGTCCTATTGACAGTGTTCTTTGCCTTACAGAAGCTTTTTTGTTTTGTTTCATTTTGTTTTTTATTGGTTATTTTGTTTACTTACATTTCAAATGTTATCCTCCCTTCCCAGTTTCCCCTCCACAAGTCCCCTATGCCCTCTTCCCCCCTTACCTCTACGAAGGTGCTCCCCCCCACTCCTGCCTCAGCAGCCTAGCATTCCCCTATCCTGGGTCATCAAAACCCACTGGACCACGGGGCTCCCCTCCCACTGATGCCAGATAAGGCAGTCCTCTGCTACATATCTAGCTAGGGCTATGGGTTCTTCCATGTGCACTCTTGGTTGGTGGTTTAATCCCTAGGAGCTTTTGGGGGGGTCTAGTTGATTGATATTTTTTTTCTACGGGGTTGCAAACACCTTCAGCTCCTTGGGTCCTTTCTCTAGATCCTTCATTGGAGAGCCTGTGTTCATTCCAATGGTTGGCTGAGAGCTCTGTATTAGTTGTGTACTGTCAGAGCCTCTCAGCTACATCAGACTCCTATCAGCAATTACTTCTTGGCATCCACAATAGTATCTGTATTTGGTATCTGCATGTGGGATGGATCCCCAGGTGGGGCAGTCTCTGGATGGCCTTTCCTTCAGTATCTGTTCCACTCCTTATCTCTGTATTTCCTTTAGATAGGACCGATTCTGGGTTAAAATTTTGAAGATGGGTGGGTGGCCCCATCCTTCATTGCTACGTGCCTCTGTTCAGTTTCCTCATTCTCTGTACATCTTCTCCATTTCCTCCCATACCTGATTCTTCCCCTCTTTCTCCTCCCCCTCTTTTCTTCTTCCCAAGTCCCTTCCATCCTCTACTTCGCTTGATTATTTTGTTCCCCTTTCAAAGTAGGACTGAAGCATCCACTCTTTGGTCTTCCTTTCTCTTGAGCTTCATGTGGTGTGTAAGTTGTATTTTAGAAATGAGAGTTCTTGATAGATTTTTTTCCTTTGATGAGTATGAAGTGTCCTTCCTTATCTTTTTTTTATCACTTTTGGTTGAAAGTTGATTTTATTTGATTTTAGAATGGCTACTCCAGCTTGTTTCTTGGGACCATTTGCTTGGAAAATTGTTTTCCAACCCTTTACTCTGAGGTAGTATTTGTCTTTGTCACTGAAGTGCATTTCCTGAATGCAGCAAAATGCTGGGTCCTGTTTATGTATCCAGTCTCTTAGTCTATATCTTTTCTTTGGGGGAATTGAGTCCATTGATGTTAGGAGATATTAAGGAATAGTGATTCTTGCTTGCTGTTATTTTTGTTGTTAGAGGTGGAATTATGTTTGTGTGGCTATCTTCTTTTGGGTTTGTTGAAATATTACTTCCTTGCTTTTTCTAGGGTGTAGTTTCCCTCCTTGTGTTGGTGTTTTCCATCTATTAACCTCTGTAGGGCTGGATTTGTGGAATGATATTGTGTAAATTTTGTTTTGTCATGGAATATCTTGGTTTCTCCATCTATGGTAATTGAGAGTTTTGCTGGGTATAGTAGCCTGGGCTGGCATTTGTGTTCTTATAGGGTCTGTATGACATCTGCCCAAGATCTTCTGGCTTTCATACTCTCTGGTGAGAAGTCTGGTGTAACTCTGATAGGCCTGCCTTTATGTGTTACTTGACCTTTTTCCCTTACTGCTTTTAGATTTATTTATTTATTTATTTATTATATCTAAGTACACTGTAGCTGTCTTCAGACACTCCAGAAGAGGGCATCAGATCACATTACAGATGGTTGTGAGCCACCATGTGGTTGCTGGGATTTGAACTCAGGACCTCTGGAAGAGCAGTCAGTGCTCTTAACTGCTGAGCCATCTCTCCAGCCCCCTCCCTTACTGCTTTTAAATTTCTTTCTTTGTTTAGTGCATTTGGTGTTTTGATTATTATGTGATGGGAGGAATTTCTTTTCTGGTCCAGTCTATTTGGAGTTCTGTAGGCTTCTTGTATGTTTATGGGCACCTCTTTCTTTAGGTTAGGGAAGTTTTCTTCTATAATTTTGTTGAAGATAGGTACTGGCCCTTTAAGCTGGGAATCTTTATTCTCTTCTATATCTATTATCCTTAGGTTTCATCTTCTCATTGTGTCCTGGATTTCCTGGATGTTTTGGGTTAGGAGCCTTTGCATTTTGCATTTTCTTTGACAGTTGTATCAATGTTTTCTATGGTATCTTCTGCTCCTGAGATTCTCTCTTCTATCTCTTGTATTCTGTTGGTGATGCTTTATCTATGACTCCTGATCTCTTTCCTAGGTTTTCTATCTCAAGGGTTGTCTCCCTTTTTGATTTCCTTATTGTTTCTATTTCTATTCTTAGATCCTGGATGGGTTTGTTCAATTCCTTCACCTGGTTGGTTGTGTTTTCCTGTAATTCTTTAGGGGATTTTTATGTTTCCAGGCTTCTGCCTGTTTACCTGTGTTCTCCTGTATTTCTTTTTTTAAAAAAGATTTATTTATTTTATTTATGTGAGTACAGTGTAGCTGTCTTCAGACACACCAAGAGAGGACGTCAGATCTCATTACAGGTGTTTGTGAGCCACCATGTGGTTGCCGGGATTTGAACTCAGGACCTTTGGAAGAGCAGTCAGAGCTCTTACCCGCTGAGCCATCTTGCCAGCCCTCTCCTGTATTTCTTTAAGGGAGTTATTTATGTCCTTCGTAAAGTCCTCTATCATCCTAATGAGATGTGATTTTAAATCAAAGTCTTGCTTTTCCAGTGTGTTGGGTGTCTATCCAGGGCTCACTGTGGGGGAAGAACTGGGTTCTGATGATGCCAAGTAGCCTTGGTTTCTGTTGCTTACATTCTGGCCCTTGCCCCTTGCCATCTGGTATTCTTCGGAGTTAGCTAGTCTTGCTGTCTTTGACTGTGGCTTGTCTTTCCTGTAAGCCTGTGTGTCAGCAGTCCTGGGAGACCAGTTCTCTCCAGAAGGCATTTGGGTATAGAATCTTTTTAATTTTTATCAGGTCCCATTTGTCAATTCTTGATCTTAGAGCATGAGCTATTGGTGTTCTGTTCAGGAAAATTTCCCCTGTACCTCTGTGCTCGAGGCTCTTCCCCACTTTCTTTTCTATTAGTTTCAGTGTATCTGATTTTATGTGGAGGTCCTTGATCCACTTGGACTTGAGCTTTGTACAAGGAGATAAGAATAGATCAATTTGCTTTCATTGAATCTTTCGCAGGTATTTTCCATAAATTGGGTATATTAATCTAAGATTCAGAGACTACTAAATAGGTGCTATATATATTTGGGAGTTGGTAGCTCAGAAGTAAGTTTGGAAGCTGTAGGGATGAATTAGGTCTCCTGAGAATAGAGATTAGAGCTAAAGAGGCCAATATAGTTCATTCATGCAAGGAAAAAACTCAGAAAGAACTTCACAAAATATTAACCTTCTGTTGAACCTACTAATTTCCACCTGATAGACCCAAATCATAGCTTCACAGTCATCTTTGGATAATCTTGGTGTGTCACAAAACAAAATGAATAAACATGAGCATGTAAGGCTTGTGAGGAGTGGATGGACAGAGGTGATAGAGAGGTAAGAAATCAGAGTGTTCAGTGTGCAAGGCATATACATATACATGTACATATACATATTTGTATTTATATTATTATTATCATTATCTTTGTAAAATCCAGCTCCAGTGGATATGATGACCTCTTCTGTCATCCATGTGCATACAGGCATATGTACACCTCCACACACACACACAATTTTACATACACTCCCAAAAACCATGCATGCAGCATGCACACATAAAGGAAAAAAGCAAACAAGTAAGTGAATAAAAGCAAGATTTAAAACATGGGTAGAAAAAGAAGAACCTATAAAGGTGACTGAAAAGAAATAAGCCAGAAGTAGAATGGGAACTTGAATAGCGACTTCCTCAGCTTTTGTTATAAAGAAGATAAAGAAGAGGATGACTAGTGGTGGTTATCACACCTGCAAATTAGGAAACCATTGTTGATTTTTGTATGGCTGATGTTAGATAAATTATAATATCCAAGTCCAGGTCTTATTCACTTGAAAGATGAATAATAGACAAGAAATAGAAAATGCTAGTCTTTAAAGAAATATGAATATGAATGGAAAAGAATATTAGATACAGTATTCAAATATGCTGGAAGGATTTCTTCCTTTTGGTTTCAACTAGGCTATTATAAATGCTTGCTTTTTTCTTGTCAGTTCCCAAATCCTTTTTTTCTTTCATTTTTATAACTATGTTATTACAATATCCCTTGGGATAATCATATTTGGGCTGTAGCAGATTGTTGCTAAGGAAATTCTTATTCTCACTTTTCCTCTCACCTGAGACTGTTACCTAGGCTAAGAATATTTGGACAACCTATAGGCCTAGGAGATACTCAAACATGATTATTCTGTTAAATGGACCTAGCATTAAAATTATTCCTAATGACTTACTGTTTTTTAAACTTTTCTCTCATATATTGGATCTAGACTGCAGTTTCAGTTCCCTCTCCCTCTTTTCCCAGCAAGCTCTTTTCTGGAGGGCAGACCTCCCAGGGATATCAATGAAACTTGACATATCAAGTTGCAATAAGTCTAGGTGCCTCCCCTCATATTAAGACTGGACAAGGAGGAAAAGGATAACAAAAGCTGGCAAAAGAATTAGAGACAGCCCCCACTCCCAATGCTAGGAGTCTCACAAGAAGACCAAGCTACACAACCATAACATAAATTCAGAGGACCTAGGTCATACCCATGCAGGCTACCTCGTCTCTCTGAGCTAAATATAAGCCCAGGTTAGTTGATTCTGTGCTTACTTTCCATGTGTGGTGTCCTGGACTCCTCTGGTTTCTACAATCCTTACCCAACCCCCTGCAGGTTTCCCTAAGCTCTACTCAATTTTTAGCTGTGTGTCTCTGCATTACTTTCTATCAGTTTCAGCCTCTCTGATGATGATTATGCTAGGCTCTGGTCTATGAATATAGCAAAATATTATTAGGAATCATTTCACTGACTTTTTTTCTACTTGTGATTAGTTCTATCCTAGATCACTGGGCTATCCAGCCTCTGGTTCATGACCCTCTAGTGTCAGGGGTCGGCTCCTTCTGACATGGGTTACAAACTACCAATTATTGGTTAGTTGCTCCACACTTTCTAAGTGACCTTTATCCCAGCATGTCTTGAAGGCAGGAAAAATTATAGATTGAAGGTTTTGATGCTGGATTGGTGTTCCAGTCCCTCCAATGAAAGCCTTAACTGGTTACAGGAGAGAGCTAGAGTCACCTTCATAGATTTCTGGGAATTTTCATTGCACTAGATTTCTACTTCACCCCCAAAATGCCCCCGGAATTCAGTTGTCTCTTCCTAGTAAGTCCTCTGGGAAAGTATAAATCATACATCTTTTACTGACTAATTATACCCATAGATTTGTATATCTCTCAGCCCTCTTCAGAGAGAGACCGGCTTGCTGTAGTAAATGTCAATTAATACAAAGATCCCCTACCATTCAATATGCAGATAACATATAACTGAAATATTCAGTCCTAAACAAAACATGATGCCCTTTCTCTCAAGGCTCATTGTTAGATGACTATATGAAAATTGTTTTCAAGACTTAGAAGGGCAGTTGCACATTTGAATTTGTGATTGTATATACAAAACCATTGCGAGCTCTAGCCAAACTAAAATCCCCACAAGGAGATGGGTGATAGGCACAAAGTCTTATGCCTGAGGACCTATTGGCAATTGATACTTGTGGAGAAAGGAAATTCAGTTTTCGTTAAAGGTATGCTTCCTGATAAGTCACCTATTCACCAAAAGACCACATTTCCAAGACGATATGGACAGCACAAATTGGACTTCATGGATTTTTTTTTCCCCCCAGAGGACACAAATTTGTATAGGTGGGAAAGGGAGATGGATCTGGGAGGATTTGGAGGGGTGAATATGATAAAAATACATGGTAAGAACTTCTCAAAGTACTAATTAAAAATAAATCATTTTAATGCCTTCATTTTTTAGCACTTTCATTTGTGTGTATGCGTACGTGCATGCATGTGTATGTGTGTCTGCATTGGGGGGGGGAGTTGGACACATGCTTAAGCAGTGTACCTCCGTGGATCAGAGGACAATTTTTGAGAGTCAATTCTCTGTGGATTCTGGGGAATCAAGCCCGAGTTATCAGATTTGGCAGCAAACACCTTTACATTCTTGAGCGACCTTACTAACTCCAAAACCTCCACGTTTTTTGGAAAGAGTTTTTTCCCTTCTTTATTTACAGTTGTGTTTTGCTGGATTATCTTTATGTTTAAATTTATAGAATTGTCATGGAACTGATATTTGTTGCTAAATTCTTACTCATTGAGCTTCAGTATGCATGCTTTTAGGAAGGTGCAAATGCTTCTGTTATAGGCATTTTACTCTTTTTTTTATGTTTCCTTATATGGCTTGTGTTTATTTTTAAATTAAATTATAGCTACATCATTCCTCCTTCCATTCCACCCTCTCTCCCTTACAAATTCATGTATGTGTATATATATATATATGTGTATGTGTGTGTATGTACACATAAATATATATATTATATTATATACATATATGCATAATTATGTAAATACAGTGTGGTGAGTCAATTTAGTGTAGCTTAAGTATACATGATCTCAGGGCTGACCACATTATTGTCCATAACCAATGGGGGAGGTCATCCCTAAGGAAGACTAATTTCCCACTTTTGGCATTTCTTAGTTACCAGTACTTCTAGGGTTGAGGCCAGGTAAGATCTCCCCCTTCCACATTTGTGGGTCTATTGCTGTATCTCTTCATTCAGGTCTTATTTAAGCAGTTACGTTATTGAAGTATCATAAGTGTAGCTTGTCTGTCATTTCTAAGAGACATAAATCTTAGCGCAGATTTCTGGTCCTCTGACTCTGAAGATCTTTCTGCCTCTTCTTTTGCGTTTCCATGAGATATATCTATTGGGTCTGGGCACCTCATGACCAGTGATTCTCTGCATTTTGACCAGTTATATTTTTCTGTAATAGTCTCCATCTGTTACAAAGAGCAATTTAGTCTTAATAGTTCATATTTTTCATCAATATTCGTCTTTATATTATATCAACCAATTATTTTAACCTTATTGAAGAATACTTCAGTATAATTATACATTCTAAGAAATGAAATTTTACAAACTATATAATAAAAGCATTTTAACAGTTTTTGATAAATTCATATATAATCAGACACAGAATATACCAAATATATTTTGATTCATTGGTTCAGTATGATTTTCATTATTCACATGCATTATCCACCTTCTCAGATGTCTCTCTTCTTTCATTGATGTCACTTGCCTTCTATCTACTTCTAGTTTATCTTATTGCATCTACTACTTGCCAGGAAAAAATGAAACAAAAAATGTCAAGTTGTTGCTTAAAAGATGATATTTTAATGAGAGGTGAAAGGATATTATTGTGGATACTAGCAACATTAATAACAGTTTCCATTTAGTGTGCAGTTACTATGTTACAGGAATTTTACTAAATGTTTTCTATAACTACCTTATTTAAACACCCCTTTAATTTATCTGGTGTTATTCCTATCTTACAGACAGAGAAACTAAGCCATAAAAGTTAAGTTAATTGCACAGTCACATATCTAGTAAATTACAGAGCTGAATCTCCAACACAATTTTTTTTAAAAAAAAAAACTTAAAATCATGTGTATTAAAGTTTATAATTATATATGTATAATTATTTCTAGTATCATTTCATTAATGTCTTTTTACAATTAACTTGTAAATTCTATGGGAATATTGGCTATGTTGCTTTTGAGTAGTATTACATACTATAGCTCTAATACATAGCATAGTATCTGGAATATATCAGTTTATAATAATGTAATATATTAGTATATTATATTTTTATAAATTAATAATGACAGCATTGTCCAACCATACTTATTCATAATTAATTCATGGTACATTTTCATCATTGGTCTGTGTAAAATGCACCAATTTTTAAAAATTTATTTGGTTTTGTATCTATTCTGTCTTATTCAACTCCAATTGAAATGTTTAAGTGTGAATTCTTTTTACATTTTACTGTTTTTATGTATATGATGTTTTCCTTGCACAGTGTACCATGTGCATGCAGTTCCCAAGGAGGCCAGAAGCAGGCGTTGGATCCCCTTGGACTGCAGTTACAGATGGTTGTAAGCTGCCATGTGAATGCTGGGTATTAAACTAGGGCACTATAGAAGAGTAATGAGTGCTCTTACTTGCTGAGCCATCTCCTCATCTCTAAGTATGAATCATTTTGAGATGTTTTTCTTTTGTGTGCATTTTAGTTCATAATAAGTGATACTATAGAATAAATATTCCTTTTTTTTATCTGCTCAGTATGTCTTATAACATCTATCCATGTCTCTTGGGTTAAATATAGTTCATTGCTTTGTTTGATGCCAAGTAAATTAGTCATCCCTAGTACTCGATTTCACTTTGTGGTAACTGGCAACCACAACTGAAAACATTAAATGGGGAATTACATAAATAAACAATTTAAGCATTACATTGCAGGCCCTTATTGCCTACTATTATGAGTAACATGGTGAAATATTTTGCTATTCTGTTCTGTCCCATGCAGTCCTGAATAACCCTTTTTGTCTAATGTATCTATACTGTATACAGTTGACATATGTTGGCCAAGTAGTATCTGTATAAACCATGAGATCAACTGTCATGGAATTCGAGTGCTTGTGTTTAAGTAATCCTTAGTTTACTTAATATCTCTGAAACACAGATAAATAATGCTGAAAATTAAGATATACTAGAAGTGCTACATATAAATGAAAAGGTAAGTTTCACAAATGATTTCACAAAGAAAGAATAAATCATCCACTTATGAAATTGTAAAGGAAAAATTAATCCATGTTAGTTTTTCAGTTAAACTTCAAGTGGCAAAGGTCGTTGTCACTGTGCATATTAAGTACTTAGATTAGCTGTTATCTATGGCTTTAGAAATCCATTGGCAATTTTGAAACATGACATGGGAAAGTCACTCATATAGCCCATAAAACATGTCTACTACATTTTTTGCATCAGTTTGTATGCATTAGTAATGAACACAGAGTCCCCAATTGGTATTGCATTAAGAAAATGAAATTAAGGGAACTTGCCGTGCTTAGTACTGGGTTTTTTGTTACTCTGTTTCTTATGGGGAGCATTGTCAATCCAAGTGGCTTAGAAACACACACACACATACATATACATACACACACACACAGAGAGAGAGAGAGAGAG
>NC_045030.1:96406246-96407541 GCF_008632895.1 Mastomys coucha
AAGATTTCTCCACTCCAATTTTTTTGAAAAATCTCCACACTGATTCCCAGAGTAACTGCACTAATTTGTATTCCTACCATTAGGGAATTAAGATTCATCTTTCAGCACAACCTCTCTAGCATCTGTTGTTACTTTGTTGATCTTAGCTGTTCTGATGGAGGTCAGGCAAAATCTCAAAGTTGTTTTAATTTGCATCTCCCTAATTTCTAAGGATGATAAACACTTTTTAAGCTATTCCTCAGCCACCTTTATATGTCTTCTATTGAGAACTCTCAGTTTAACACCCTAGCCCACTTTTTATTTGGATCATTTTTTCTTGATTCTTTGCTTTTGACTGCTTTGTATATTGTATATATTAATCTTCTGTCAGGTGACGAGCTGAAAACTATGCCAGCATCAGACAGAAGAAACTTCCTTTTTCAAGTTGTTGGTCAGGGTAGTCCATATGACTCCCAAAACAACAACCCCCACTAATGTAGCTCTTTGTTGTTACTCAGGAGTTTAGGGGCATATTGCTGAAGACACAGGGCTGACATTCTGGAGCTAGATCTGACCTAAAAGCCACTTTCCTGAGATCTAGCTTTTGTGGTTCTAGGAAATACCATGCCAGCTGTGAAGGGAGGAAAACCATTAAACAGTCCTACCCAGCAGAAACACCTGTGAATCAGGACAATTATAAATTTGGCAAGATATGCAAAATACTGCAAGAAGTGGCATTCACATGTCAGTGGTAGTCAACAGCTTCCTGACACTAGTGAGGTCGTGGACATTAGGAAAGAATCTACTTCTGCCACATTGCTACAGCATCATAATTCCTCACTACTTTTTAAATCTTATCCTTATGTACACAAATAAGTGTGGCTACCACACCTCATAAAAAAAAAAACAAACCCCTTCTCTTTATTGCAAATGAAAACCATCATAGAAAACTAGACACAATGAGGAGATCAACAGATGGTGTGGAGGCCAGCCCTAACAGATACATCTACACACAGATCCTGTATCTATTACTCAGGGAATATCATCACTGAAGAGGAGGTAGAAAGACTATAAGAGCCAGAATACCAAAAGATCTGCTGTGAAACAGTGTCTTCTAAAAATGGCCACATAAACAAAACTGGAACAATGCCAATATCAGTGGAATGTAAATGAGGAAAGGAAGACATTTCTCAGGGCTTCACCATTAGACAAAATCTTCAGGCAACTAATAACTGCTGGGAAAAGAAGAATTAGTTCTCCAAAGGATTAGTCCCTTTATTGCTTGTCAAATGCAGTGTGATTAAGCCTAAAACCAT
>NC_045030.1:96407551-96408345 GCF_008632895.1 Mastomys coucha
AAAAGAAAAGGGATGTAACAATAAGTAAAAGAAAAAGAAATTGGGGTGTAGAGGAGTGAGTGGGTCAATGAAGGATAGCTGGGAGGGGCTAGGAAAAGGGAAAGAGGTGTATTTTTTTTTCAATTAAAAACATAATGTTTAAAAAATCATTTCTTCTTAGAGTAATTTAACCAAAATCAAGTTCATATTTAAATTCTCAACTTCTCTTGCCCTGTTCCTTCCATCATGTCTTGTCTGTTTGTTGTATGAGTCAAAATCTGCGTCTATTTGAATGCTGCCTTGTCAGTCTGTCACTGTATCTTTGTATGTGTGTGTCTCTGTGTTTGTATCCATAAAAAGGACTTTGCATGCTTATTTATTGAACAGCATAGAAAGAATTAAATGGGTAGGTGAGAGGGATGGATATTTTACTTAAATTTTTGTTTTTCAAGAGATAACATCTGACACCAATAGACTCAGTTCACAAATGCCATTACAAATATCATTATTTATTGAACAATAGCTACATGTTGTCTTCAATGTATATGGCAGATATTCATTTTATAAGGTTGCTTTCAACCTATATTTTCTGTTTCTAGCTTTATGATTATAACACACATTTGAAAACACTTGCATTGCTCTCTGAGTCGGGGACATGGAAGATTACATATCTTAAGATTACAGCTATGCATTATATAGTGTTGTAAAAGTTGACTACAGGAAAAATCAAGGCAAGTAAAATTGGTTGTTCCATTTGTTCCCTTAAATATAGGTTAGACAAACAGGCTGAGTAGACAGTAGGGGCAATTTTAATT
>NC_045030.1:96408356-96411992 GCF_008632895.1 Mastomys coucha
AAAAAAACCCAGACACATTGATCATTGGAACAGAATCAAAGACCCAGAAATAAACCTACACACCTATGGATATTTCATTTTTGACAAAGAAGCCAAAACGATGCAATGGAAAAGAAAAAGCATTTTCAACAAATGGTGCTTATCCAACTGGATGTCTGCATGTAGAAGAAAGCAAATAGATCCATATTTATCAATATGCATGCAACTCAAGTCCAAGTGGATCAAATATCTCAACATAAAACTGGATACACCAAATCTCATAGAAAACAGAGTAGGAAATAGCCTTGAATGTATTGGTACGATTTCCTGAACAGAACACCAACGGATCAGGCTGTAAGATTAACAGTTGTTAAACGGGACCTCATGAAACTGAAAAACTTTTGTAAGGCAAAAGTTATTGCCAATAGGACAAAAATCAGCCTACAGATTGGGAGAAAATCTTCACTAACCCTACATCCAACAGAGGGCTAATATCCAAAACTTATAAAGAACTCAAGAAGTTAGACTCCAAAACCCCACATATCCCAATTAAAAAGTGAGGTAGAGTGCCAAACACACAATTTTCAACAGAGGAATCTCAAATGGCCAGGAAGCACTTATACCTTACATCAATCAGAATGGCTAAGATCAAAAACTTAAGTGAGAGCACATGCTGGGCCTGCAAACTGGTACAACCACTCTGGAAATCAATCTGGAGTTTCCTCAGAAAATTGAAAATAGTTGAACAGTTGACCCATCTATACTATTCCTGGGCACACACTCAAAAGATGCCTTACCACAAAGACACTTGCTCAACTATTTTCATAGCAGCTATATTAGCAATAGCCAGAAACTGGAAACAAACTTGATGTCCCTTATTTGAAAAAGGAATAAAGAAAATTTGGCATATCTACAATAGAATACTATGCAGCTATTAAAAACAAAGACATCATAAAATTTACAGGCAAATGGATAGAACTAGAAAATATTATCCTGAGTAAGGTAATCCAGACCTCATTTATAAGTAGATAGATAATAGCCATAAAGTGCAGATAGCCATGCTACACAGACCCAAAGAAGCTAAGTTACAAAGATGGCCTAAGGGAGAATGCTTGAATCTCATTGAGAAAGGGAAATAAAATAGACATCAGAAGTGGATGGAGAGAGAGAACTGGATGAGAGAAGGGGTGCATAGGGAAATGGGAGTGGGTGGGGATCAGGGGTGGGAATATCAGGGGTGGGGGTGAGAGGGGTAGGAAAGAGAAGGAAAATGGAGCATCTCTGGGACAAGCCAGAGACCTAGGATGTGAGACCAGAGATCTGGGAGGATATGGGGTAAACATAGCTGATACTCCTACCAGCAGGGGATATGGAGCCTGAAGTGGCTACCTCTTGTAGCCAGGCAGGACTTCCAGTGGAGGGAGGAAGGTCAACAACCCACCCATAAAACATTTTACCCTAAACTTTCCCTGCCTACAAGATGTGTAGGATAAATGTGGAGCAGAGATTGAGGGACTGAACAACCAATGACTGACCCAACTTGAGACCCAAACATGGAAGAGAGGTAATCCCTGAGACTATTAATTATACTCTGTTATGCTTGCAAACAGGAGCCTAGCATACTGTCCTCTGAAAGGCTCCACCAGTAGCTGACTGAAAGATACAGATACCCACAGTCACACTTTAGACAAAAGTCAGGAACTCTTATGGAAGAGATGAGGGAAGGATTGAAGGTCCTGGAGGGGATGGGAACCCCATACGAAGACCTACAGAGCTAACTAACCTGGGTCCAGGAGGCTTATAGAAAAATGATTTACCAACAAGAGAGCATGCATAGACCAAGCCTAGGCCTCCTATACATATGTAGCAGATGTACATCTTGCTCTTTGTGTTGATCCTGCAACAATTGGAATGGGAACTATCTCTGACTTGGACTCTGTTGCATGTCTTTAAAATTCCTTTCCCCTAGCTAGGCTAGGGCCTTGTCTGGCCTCAGTGGGAAAGGATGCTCTTACTCCAGATGAGATTTGATATGCTAAGTCAGGCTGGTACCCAGGGATGGTGAGGATCTCTTCTCTGAGGAGAAGGGAAGAAGAAAATGGGGGAAGGAGGGTAGGAGGGTTGGACTGGGAGGGGAGGAGGGAGAGGAACTTAAATTCGGATGTAAACTGAATAAATAAATAGTGTGTGTGTGTGTGTAAGAACTAAATGACTAAATGACCAATTCAAATAATGGCCCTGGGACCTAAACAGAGAGCTCTCAGAAGAAAAATAAAAAGATAAGTAATAACTCAAAAATGATCATCTCAAGTAATTAAGGAAATGGAAAAACAACTTTGAGATTACATCTCTGTCAGAATGACAAAGATTAGCAAAATGATGGACACCAAATGCTAGAGGGGATGTGGAGAAAAGGGACCCCACATTCATTGTTGGGGAGATTGTAAACTAGTCTGTCCACTCTGGAAATCTATTTGGAGAATTACTAAAATAGAAAAATAAAATCTACCATATGACTAATCTCCACCAGTCCTTGGCATACGTCCAGAGGACTTAGCATACTATTCCAGAGATACTTGTTCAGATGTGTTCATCACTGCTCTATTCCTAGTAGCTGTAAAATGTAAATGACCTAAGTGCCCTTCAACTGATAACTAGAAAAATGTAGTACCTACATAATATGGCATTCTATTCAGCTGCAAAGAAATAAAATTATGAAAAATTTCAGGTAAATGGAACTAGAAAATATTAAGTGGGGTAACAGACTCAGAAAAAAAGTCACATGTTCACGCTTATCAGATGATCCTAGCCAAGTCCTCAAATGTGAATACATGTTCTACAGTAACTGCAGAAACCAGTAAAGTAAAAATGAACAGAATCTAGGGTAGGGTCAGACGGTATAAAGAGCTGTATAATAAAGCAGGGTACAACTAATCTTAAGGGGGAGATAGAATAAACAGATGACTATAATTAGGGATGTGGAAGAAGATAAATACAGAAGAAAGAGGAAACAAGGTAAAATAACCACAGTACAGATGTCAAAATTTTGTAACGGGGCTGGCGAGATAGCTCACTGGGTAGGTCCTAAGTTCAAATCCCAGCAATCACATGGTGGCTCACAACCACCTGTAATGAGATCTGATGCCCTTGGGTTCCTTCCAGTCTCTCTGGGCTGGTGTCCTGAGCAGACCTTGGGCGCAAGCTCTGCATCCAGTCCCACAACACCCAGAGGAAGCTGCTGCACTGCCAGGTGCTCTAACAAGCCCAGGATCACAGGATCACAGAATCACAGAATCACAGAGATAGCTTGACTCTGAGGAGTTCTGACATAACCAGGATCACAGGAAGGACAGGCTTCAATCAGATTTAGCAAGGGTAGGTAGCACTAGAGATAACCAGATGGGACGGGGGAGCAGAAGAAAATAAACAACACAAACCAAGGTTACTTGGCATCATCAGAACCCAATTTTCCCACTATAGCAAGTCCTAGACACACCATCACACTGGAAAAGCAAGATTCAGATCTAAAAATCACTTCTCATGGTGATGATACAGGATTTTAAGAAAGACATAAGTAGCACCCTCAAAAAATTACAAGAGAACACAGGTAAACAGCTAGAAGCCCTTCAAGAGGAAACACAAAAATCCCTTAAAGAA
>NC_045030.1:96412336-96419347 GCF_008632895.1 Mastomys coucha
GGGCAGAAGACACCATAGAAAACATTGACATAACAGTCAAAGAAAATGCAAAAAGCAAAAAGCTCCTAGCCCAAAACATACAGGAAATCCAGGATGTTATGAGAAGAACAAACCTAAGGATAATAGGCATAGAAGAGAGTGAAGATTCCCAAGGTAATGGGCCAGTCAATATCTTGAACAAAATTATAGAAGAAAACTTCCCTAACCTAAAGAAAGAGATGCCCATGAACATACAAGAAGCCTACAGAACTTCAAATAGACTGGACCAGAAAAGAAATTTCTCCCATCACATAATAATCAAAACACCAAATGCACTAAACAAAGGAAGAATTTTAAAAGCAGTAAGGGAAAAAGGTCAAGTAACATATAAAGGCAGGCCAATCAGAATTGCTCCAGATTTCTCACCAGTGACTATGAAAGCTAGAAGATCCTGGGCAGATGTCATACAGACCCTACAAGAATACAAATGCCAGCCCAGGCTACTATACCCAGCAAAACTCTCAATTACCATAGTTGGAGAAAACAAGATATTCTATGACAAAACAAAATTTACACAATATCTTTCCACAAATCCAGCCCTACAAAGGATAATAGATGGAAAACGTCAGTATAAGGAGCGAAACTATATCCTAGAAGAAGCAAGAAAGTAGTCTTTCAACAAATCCACACAACCCCATTATCTGCTCAACTTAAACTGTATTTATGAATGTATGTTTTTAGGAGGATTCTGTAGTAGTAAGATTCTGTACGGTTTTTCCAAAGGCCATTAGTGTTAGTTATCTCTCCCCTAATTCTCACCTCTTCCCTAAACTGCCCTCCCATCCCTACCCCATTTGATCCTTCCTGTTTCATTTCCCCATTCTTCCTTTATAACATTATATTTGATTTTCCCTTCCTAGAAAGATTCCTTCCTCCCCCATTGCGATGGCTATTCTTGCTTGTCAACTTGACTACATCTGGATTTAACTAAAATTCAAAATGGAGGACACTTGTGAGGGAATTTTGCTTAATTTGAAATAGGTAGATCCACTTCTAATCTGGAACTGTGAGGTAGGAAGATACATGCCGTTAATCTGGATCCTGAGATGGGAAGACACACACCTTTAGTTAGGATTTTGAGGTAGAAAGACACACCTCTAATCTGGGCCACAGCTCTTGCTGGAAGCCTATGTAAGGACATGGAAAAAGGAAGATTTTGCTCTTTTATCGCTTGCTTTCACCTCGCTAGCAAGTCTATTTGTTCACAGGCAATTGAAGTGGAAACTTAAGGGTTCTTTAGAACATCAGTTGTGTTGGATGGTGTTTTGCTGGGGCAAATATATAAAGGAACATTTTGTTGAAGTAGACACAGGTGTGGAAGGGAAAGGCAGATTCATGAAGGAATGTTTTGCTGAAGCAGTCATAGGACAATGTTCTGCTATAGCAAGCATGTGAAAGTACCCGTGATGAAGAATATTTTGCTAACAACATGCATGTATTAGTCTGCCTTACATTTCATAGTTGAGCTCCATTTGTTGGGACTCTGAGGACTTGGATGCAAATGCTGAGGCAAGACACATGGAGAACATGTGATGTTTGGAGGGTATGAATAGGACTTGATGGAGTAGCAGAGAGAGGTTGGCTTGCTGTGCAAGGCTTGTAGGTCTTGCTTCTTCACTGATATTCACTTCCCTGAGAGGCACAGCCAAGAACTTCTCCTGGTGTCCCTCTGGGTCCCTCCTGCTAACTGGAGCAGAGGCTGAGGCCTGGCTGTCTCTGCTAGGTTGTGTCACCACTGTTGCTAACCCAGCTCTACTGAACTGGACTGCTAGTGTATCTATGAAGTGTTTGTGAGTGGATCAAGCTGCCTAGTAACCTGTGAAATGGATTGCTGATTTCCAGACAACACAGATGTAAGTTGCTCCAAGAAACCTTTCTTAACAGGTTCATTTCTACTGTCCTACCCACATATCCTTTCTATTCCACTACCTCTGGTGGGTGGGTGGTGGGCTACAATGGAGATTAAAATGTTTAAGAACCATCATTAAAAATAGGATTTAAAAAAATTAAAGTTACAGGCAATAGAGCTTACTTCTTTGGAATTCTAGCCTCTACTGAAGAGCAGCTAAGACATCCAGTCTAATAGACTGAGCAACCTCTGTATCCTTGGACTTTCCATTCATAGCCCACCACTGTTGGCTTAACTGGACACATCCTGTAAGTCATTCTAAGAAATCCCTTTTCTATATATACAGAAAGATTCATTCTCTACGTTCTGTTACTCTAGAGAAACTTGTGTAGGTATTCCAAATAAAATACCACATCTAAGACTTAAAAACCCAATGTTCACATATAAGAGAAAGCATGCGATGATTATCTTTCTGGATTTGGGTTACCTCACTTAGGACGATTGTCTTAGATCCATAAATATACCTGCAAGTTTCATATCTCTTAACAGCTGAACAATATTATATCCAGTATATGTGCCACATTTCTGTTATCCATTTAACAGTTGATGGGCATCTAGGCTGTTTCCAATTTCTGGCCTTTATTATGAATATAGCCCCAATGAACATGGATGATCACGTATCTCTGTAGTATGATACAGATTCCTTTGGGTGTATGCACAAGAACGGGATAGCTGGATTTTGAGGTAGATCTATTCCCAGCTTCCTGAGGAACTGCTACACTGATTATCATAGTGATTATACCAAGAGTGAATAATTGTTCTCATTTTACTGCATCCTTGCCAGCATCTTTTGTCCTTTTATTTTTGATCTTAGCTATTCTGACTTTTGGAAGATAAAATCAATTTTAATGTATTTTTTTAAAAAATATTTACTTACATCTCAAACACTGCTCCCCTCCTGGTCTCCCCCCAAATTTGTTCCCCAATCCCCTTCCCCTTGTCTGAGGGTGAGGCCCCACAGAATATCCCCCCACCTTGGCACATCAAGTCTCTGCCAGATTGATCACATTCTCTCACTGAGGACAGATAAGGCAGCCCTGTTGGGGAACAGACACCACAGTCTGGCTACAGCTTTACAGAGAGCCTCCACTCCAGTTGGTGGGGACCCAGATGGAGTCTGAGATGTATGTCTGCTACAAAGTTCCAGGTCCTTGTTTCAGCCCGTGTATTTTCTTTGGTTGACGGTTCCGTCTCTGAGAGCTCCAAAAGTCCAGGTTAGTTGACTCTGTTGGTCTTCCTATAGGGTTCTCAACCAACCCAGGGCCTTCAATCCTTCCCCCATTTCTTCCATAAGAGTCCCTGACCTTTGTCTAATGTTTGGCTGTGGGTATCTGCATCTGTTTCAGTCAGCTGCTGGGTGGAGCCTCTCAGATGACAGTTATGCTAGACTCCTGCCTACAAGCATGACAGAGTATCATTAATAGTGCCAGGGATTGGAGCTTGCCCATGGGATGGGTCTTAATTTGGGGCAATTATTGGTTGGCCATTCCTTCAGCTCCATCTTTGTCCTTGCATTTTTTTTAGACAGGACAAATTTTGGGTTGAAAGTTTTGTGGGTGGGTTGCTGTCCTTATCCCTCCACTAGGGGTATTGCCTGGCTACAGGAGATGGCCTCTTCAAGTTCCATGTCCCCAATGTTAGGCATCTTGGCTAAGGTCATCCACATTGACTCCTGGGAGCCTCCCCCATCCCAGGTCTTTAGGACTTCCTAGAGATAACATCCTTTTAATTTTCATTTCCATGATAGCTCAAGATGCTGACCATTTCATTTAGGCCATTCAATTTTCATCTTTTAAGAAATCTCTGTTTAGAAACATGCTCCATTTTTATTCAGCTGTTTTCTTGATATTTATTTTTATTTTTTGGTTCTCTGCATATAATAATCCTGTCAGGTATGTAGCTCAAAGAGACTTTTCCCCTTCTGTAAGCTGCCTCATCACTAAAATGACAGTTTCATTTGCTATATAGAAGCTTTTTAGTTTCATGTGGTCCATCTGTCAGTTGTTGGTCTTAATGCACGTAATACCAACGTCCTATTTAGCAAGTCCTTTACTTTGGTACATAAGTACCAAAGAAACTAGACAAATTAATTAAGATCAAGATTAGTACAAAGAATGAAATAATTAATACTGTGATAGCAATAAATAAATAAGCACTAGAAAAACACTAGAAAAGATGAACAACATTGCTAATGTTTTAAAACAAACATTATCAAAATTTGATAGACTGAAAGAGAAAGATGAAAAAAAAATCTCAAATAATGTAAATGAAAGAGGAACAACTATAACAAATACCACAGAAATAAAAAGATCATAGGCAAAATTTATCAATAAGTCCTTTGTTCAAAAATTGAACAATCTAAAAAAGTAGATAATTTCCTAAAATGTAGAAGCTAGTGAGACTGAATCACTAAGAAACAGAAAACTTCAAGAGCTTGATCATGAATAAAAATATAAAACTAGGAGCAAAAAATTTCCAACAATAAAATGGCCAATCCCATTTGACTTCTTGATGCAATCTACTAAAGGAAAATATTTAAGAGCTTTTTAAAATGTACAAGACTTAGAAATAACCAAGATGTCCTTTAATATCAATGGATAAACAAATGTGGCACATCTACACTGCAGAACATTATTTAACATAAAATGAATGAGCTACAAAAGGACATGGATAAACTTTAATTGCATAGTGACATATGAATGAAGAGAATGTAAAAATGTACATATTATAATATTCTTACTAGATGATATTTTAAAAAAGACAAAACTACAAAAAGTATAAACATGTGAACGGTTTCCAGGAACATGCTACAAGAAAGGAATGAATAGGTAGAACAAGAAGTAATATTTTAGAATCACAAATCTAGCTTGTATGATCAAATAAAGGTAGCAATGTGTCATTATATCCTTGTGAAAACTACAGAATGTAAAACAGAAAAAGTATAACCTATAATTACTATTAAAATATAAACTTATTAAATAATTATAAAGAAACAATTATTAGATAATTATAACATTGGTTTTGCTACTTTCCTGTTGCTATGATAAAAATGTCATGATCAAAGGTGACTTACTGAAAGAGTTTATGGTTTGTGAGGTGTAAAGTTTCATCATGGTGGGAAGCAGGGCATCAAGTGTGGTGGCTTAAGCAGAAAGCTGAGAGTTTGAAGCATAGAGAGTGAATGGGAAGTAGGGTAAGACTTTAAACTCACAATGCCTATTCCTAGTGATATGCTTCCTCCAGCAAAGCTGCAGTTCTCCATAACCTCTCCACACAGTGCCATCAACTGAGGACCAAGTGTTTAAATGCCTGAACCTCTGAAGGTAATTTCTAATTCAAGCCACTATATATTAGTTTATCAGTTATCACAAATATACCATATCACTGCAAGATAATAATAGAGAAAATTGCATATCAGGGGAGAAGGGAAAATGAGGGTACTTACTATGCCCTAAAGCAATATGTATGTATGCATATGAGTATGTATATATGTATATGTATGTGCATATACAGCAATGTGTATATATATATGTATATATATGTGTGTGTATGTATATATATGCAATATATATGTGACAATATATATTTGGGACAAAAATATATTACAGTCACTATGCAATCAAAGTTTATCCATGTCCTTTTGTAGCTCTTCACTTTATTTCAGATAATGTTTTGCAGTGTAGGTGTGCCACATTTGGTTATCCATTCCTGTTGAAGGACATCTTTCTTACTTCCAAGTCTTATACATTTTAACAACGCTCATACATACATATATATTTCACATGTGTGTGTATATATATGTGTGAAAACAGAGGTGAATCGAGGAGAATATTTGAGACAAAGATCATGAAATCTGCAACAGCACAATGCTTGCCCTGGACACTGAAGCTTTCATGTAAACTAAATCAGAAAAGACTAGGGTGGTAATTTGTAGTGCCTTTAATTTGCAATTTTGGAAAATGGAATGTGAATTTTAATCATTATGTATTGGGACTGGTAAAGAGTAATTACTTCAAATTTTGTACATGAGGATTTTTTTCTTTTGATATCCCAAATTCTTTAAACTATTTTCTCAAACAAGATTAAATGGAGTTATAACCGACATAAATACACTACAGTTTTCAGTGTGAAGAACAAAGTTACTCAGAAATAAATATTTTCCCAAGCCTAAAAATAAAGGTCCAGTTGGATCATTTGTGAGCTCAAGACTTCACTGTATATTAGCTGTGAAACAATTTCTATTTATAAAAGTTACAACATTCACCATGTGTTTTTGCTACTGATTGTAACGACCTATTTTTAACTTTTCTACAGCTGTAGAATGTTAAAAGTTCATTTAATGCAAATTGTTATTTTGTTACATACAATATTTGATGCTTAATATAATGTATGATGGACTTTCCTTTTAGCCTGGTTCTATTATAAGAAATTCCTCAAACACTTCACAGTATTTTTAGATTAGCTGCAATTTAAAAACATTGTTTACTTAAAGTCCAGATTACTTTCTTATTCTTTCACACTCTCTGCAGTCTAGACTTCTACTCACCCTAGTCTCCATGTCATATACTGGAGGCTGATAATAGCCAGGTCCTCTGTATACTTACTATAACTTTCAGCTTGGTATTTTTATGGAACTCCTGATTGTGTGAACAAGTGACCCTCTGATTCTTGGCTTGCTCTTGGAACTCTTTTCCTTCTGTTGAGTTGCCTAGTCCAGTTTCAATATAATAGTTTTTTACATTGTCTTTATTTTATTTTGTCATGTTTTGTTCTTATCTCTTAGAAACCATATTTTCTTTCTTTTTTTAGATGTTGAACAATAATTTATTAAGATTCCTTCTTCCCAGCCTCTACAATTTCGAGGTCACTTTCTCCACTTGTAGATCCTGTTTGCTAGCTCAAAGAAGATGGGTGGGGGCAGGGAGCGGAGCACTGCTCTATGAGACTCTTGAAGAACACAGTCTGCAGATCCAGTGCCTCAAAAGAGTTTAGAGTGGAGGGGAGGGGAAGAGGAACTGGGAAGAACAAAGGGAGGGGAAACTATAATCAGGATATATTACATA
>NC_045030.1:96419598-96422858 GCF_008632895.1 Mastomys coucha
TAATGAAAACTTAAAAAAATTATATATGTATACATACATATATATGTATACACACAAACACACATATATATATATACATATATATAAAATCTCAGAACAAGGAGCAAAATAATAACTCAAGTATATAGTTTAGCAATGTTCATAATAAAGTTAATAATGTCTATAAAACACTACTACATTCAATTCAATAGTACATTAAAAGTGATATATTACTATGAAAATGGGATTTAAATCTGGAATTTAAATGGGTCAACATAATGAAATTCATTAAATAATATACATGTTATTAATAGAAAAAAGAGAGAAAATAACAAGTGGTCATTTTAGTTGTTGCAGAAAACAATGAAAAAAAAATCAATGCTTTTCCATGATACTGTTACTCAATTAAACAAGAATACATGATGATTACCTCAATACAGAGAAGGCACATATGAAAAGCTTGCTGATACAAAAACTGAAAGCTTTCTATTATCAGGACCGAGGAAATATTCCAGCCTTTGTCACTGATGTTGAAAATAACATTGGAAGTTTTACCCAAAACAATTAGGCTCAAGAAAAAAATAAGAAATGGAATTATGTATTTCCAGTAGGCATAACTTTATATATAGAAACACAGATTTCACAAGAGGAGATTAGAATAAATTACCTCAGTAAAGTTTCATAAGGCAAAATTTAAACACAAAGTCAGTAACATTTTCTGATGCAAACCTCATAGATCAAGAATTGATTAATGGGACCACATGAAATTGAAAAGCTTCTGTAAGGCAAAGGACATAGTCAATAGGACAAATTGGCAACCAACAGACTGGGAAAAAAATCTTTACTAATCCCACATCTGATAGAGGGCTAATATCCAAAATATATAAAGAACTCTAGAAGCTAACCTCCAAAAAATCAAACATCCGAATCAAAAAATGGGGTATAGAGCTGAACAGAGAATTCACAACAGAGGAATCTCGAATGGCCTAGAAGCACTTAAAGAAATGTTCAAAGTCCTAGTGATCAGGGAAATGCAAATCAAAACGACCCTGAGATTCCATCTTATACCAATCAGAATGACTAAGATAAAAAATGCAGGTGACAGCACATGTTGGTGAGAATGTGGAGAAAGAGGATCACTACTCCATTGCTGGTGGGATTGAAAACTGGTACAACCACTCTAGAAATCTGTCTGATGGTTTCTCAGAAAATTGGAAATAGATTTACATGAAGACCCAGCTATACCACTCTTGGGAACATACCCAAAAGATGCCCCACCATGCCACAGGGGCATGTGTTCCACTATGTTCAGAGCCACCTTATTTGTAATAGCCAGAAGCTGGAAACAACCCTGATGTACCACAACAGAAGAATGGATACAGAAAATGTGGTCCATTTACACAATGGAATACTACTCAGCTATTAAGAACAAGGACATCCTGAGGTTTGCAGGCAAATGGATGGAACTAGAAAATATCATCCTGAGTGAGGTAACTCAGACCCAAAAGGAAATGCATGGTATATATTCACTAGTAAGTGTATATTAGCCAAAAAAAAAAAAAGTACTGAATATCTAAGATACAATCCACAGAACTCAAGGAGGTTAATAAGCAGAAGGACCCACGTGAGGATGCTTCAATCCCACTTGGGAGAGAGAAGAAAGCAATCATGGGAGGCAGAGGGAGGGAAGGACCTAGATGGGAGAGAGAAGGGAGAGAGCAAAAGGGGAACATGATCAGGTATGGAGGGGAGACAGGAGTGAAGCTCTGAAGGCCAGTAGAAATAATGGAAATATGGAACCTCATTGGGTGGGAGGTGGGGGAAGGACCCTCTAGAATGTACCAGAGTGGGGGGACCCTCTAGAATATACCAGAGACCTGGGAGGTGAGAGACTCTCAGGATTCAAAGGGAGGGATCTTAGATGAAATGCCCAACAGTAGGAAGAGGGAACTTGTATAGTCCACCTCCAGTAGAAAGACAGGGCATTAAGTGAGAGACAGGGTTGCCATCCTACAGTCAAAATCTCTGACCCAGAATTGTTCCTGTCTAAAAGAACTGCAGGGACAAAAATGGAAAAGAGACTGAGGGAAAGGAGGTCCAGCGACAGGCCCAAATTGGGATCCACCTCAAAGGGAAGCTCCAAGACCTGACACTATTACTGATGCTATGGTGTGCTTACAGACAGGAGCCTAGCATGGCTGCCCTCCGAGAGGCCCAACAAGAAACTGACTGAGACAGAGGAAGATACTCACACCCAACCATTAGACTGAAGTCAGGGCCCCTGTGATTGAACCAGGGGAATGATGGAAGAAGCTGAGGAAGAGGGGTGACCCCATAGGAAGACCAGCAGTCTCAACTAACCCAAACCCCAGAGATCTCTCAGACACCGAGCCACCAACTAGGTAACATACACTAGGTGGTCCGAGGCCCCAGACACATGTACAGCAGACTACTATCTGGTCTGGCCTCAGTGGGAGAAGATGCACCTAACCCTTGAGAGATTTGAGGCCCCAGGGAGTGGGGAGGCCTGGAGGGTCAGGGAACATCCTCTTGGAGATAGGGGAGGAGGAATGATGTGATAAGGAACTGTGGAAGGGTGGACTGGAAGGGGGTCAATGACTCGACTGTAAGAAAAAAATTAAACATAATTTTAAAGAAAGAAAGCTAACAAGTAGTGTTGAATCTTCCTGGTCAATGCCAGCTTCATTTCTTCATGTTTTATGGCTCAAGTGTGTGAGGTATTCAGCAACAGGGCCTTATTTCCAAGTTCTAGATGGTAAAGAGCAACTGCTGAAAACCCCATCCTGCAATGTCTGTATGAAGTAACCCAGAATATTTACCACAAATTAAATATATATATATATATATTTATCTAAGTCATCTTTTAAATATATTTTACATATCAAAGAGAAATATGTATTTCGTTATAACACAGAGTCTTCATATAAAGATTTTCTTTTGCTCATTGTTCTATACCTACTTTTTAGTGCTTGCACAGTAAGCACTGATTAAACATCTCATTAGTTAATATAGGAAGATTTTCCTCTATGCTACCTACCCTATCTATTGAACATCTTGCTCTTCCTTACTTCAGAACTTACAAAGTAGTATGACATATTTTAATATTTTAATTGCAGTAATATTTGTGGAGTTAGACTATTAGAAACAAGATAATTTAATAAATAAAATACGTGACTGCATTATCAAAATATCGGTTATATTCTAAGATACTAGAACTTTTACTGGCTAGTCAGTCAGCAATTCACCTTGAGGTCACACAA
>NC_045030.1:96423980-96430059 GCF_008632895.1 Mastomys coucha
TATGTATGTGTAGTTTCTCTACCTTTCCCCACTGTTTGTGTATTTTATTTTCCATGGGTTATTTTCATCACTCTTAGATGTATGTTCAGTAAAAGGGGGACAGCACTGATTATAGTAACAAATATCATTGCTTGATTGAGATTGTATTTTACTTACAGCATTTCTCCCTTCCCTTTTTTCTATCCAAATCCTCCCATATATCCCTCTCTACTGCAAATTTGTGGCATCTTTTATCATATATATATATATATATATGATAAAATATATATTATATATAATATAAAAATAAAAAATATATATTAATATATATATTTGGAATATACATATTTGGAATATATATATTCCAAAATATAGCCTCTTGAGTCCATATAATTTTACTGTATGCATGTTTTCATGTTTGACCATTTGATCATGGACAACCAATTATATACTCTTCTCTGGGAACAGGAGATAAAAAGAACATATCATAATAGGTACCAAAGAAATTTAGTAAAATCCTAAGAACATAATATAGAAATTTTTATTTCTTGAAACTGGAAAATCTAAAAGAAATGGATGAATTTATATATGTATAACTTTATGCTTATGACTTGCTATATTTAAAGAAAAAAGGAAGTAAATTATTACAGGTCTATATTACAATTCAGTAAATTTGAAGCAGTTATAAAAAGTCTCCCAATCAAAAAATCAAAGCCCCAGTCCACATAGATTCAGTGAAGAATTACACCAGACCTTCAAAGAAAAACAACATCAATATTTCTTTAATGGATCCATAAAATAGGTAAGGAAGAAAAACACTTCCATTTTTTTTTATTAAGCCAGTATTATTCTGATACTAAAACCTGACAATTCCAAAGTGGGTTTGAGAGAGGCTCATGAAAACCTATACCAAAAGAATAGCAACTGGCAGTTGGAGCAACTTTTTTCTTTTTCATATTTGTGGCTCCTAGAAAACTGCCCACATACCGATGGAAGAGCCTGCATATATGTACATACTTGAAGCATTAGTTGGACTCAGTAAATCAAAGAGAGAGAGAGAACATGAATTTCAGGGAGAAGTTCAGAGTATTTCTGAAGATGGTAGTAGATATAATGAAAATACACTGTATATATGTATGGAGTTCTAAAAGAATAATTAAAAAAATATAAAAACAAGATTATAGGTTGATCCCTCTGATGAACATAGAAGCAACAGTTCTCAATAAAATACTTGCAAAACAAATTCAAGATCACTCCAAAAAAATCATTCAGAGATGAAAAATTTCCATTGTGTATATAGACATTTTCATTATTGACTTATCAGTTGGACACTAAGGTTGATTTTATTTCTTAGCTATTGTGAATACAGCAGCAATAAACATAGATAGTAATATATCCCTGTAGTAAAATACAGAGTTCTTTGGCTATGTGTGTGTGTCTCTGTCTGTGCGTGTGCATGTGCATGTATGCAGGAATTGTATATCTGGTTTACATGCTAATTTTATTTCTAGCTTATTGAGTAGTTGTCATACTGTCTTCCATAAAGGGAATATCAACTTATATGTTCACCAACAGTGAATAAGAGTTTCTTCTTTCCCACATTCTCTCCTACATTTTGTTGTTTTGATTTGTTAATGGTAGCCATTCTAACTTGGTTGACATAGAATCTCAAAGTAGTTTTAATTTATATTTCTGCGATGACTAAAAATATTGAATACATTTTAAAAACACTTGTTACTCATTCATATTTTTTGTTTGAGAACTCTTTTTTGGTTTAATAATCAGTTTTTAAATTGGGTTTTCCCCCATTCTTTAAACAATCTCTTCACCCAACTGGCTCTTTGTTTTGCTATAACAGAGCCTTTTGGTTTCATGAGATCTTAACTTTCAATTGTCCTTATTTAGAAAATTTGCAGATAAATGAACAGGAGTAGAAAAATTAAATTGAGTAAGGTAATCCAGGCACAGAAAGACAAACAGTATATGTTCTTTTTCATACGTAGATCTTCACTATTAATCTTAATGTTTGTGTTTAACTTCTAGTACTTGAAGAAACCAGGAAGCTAGAACAGGAAGTTGTAAGGGATGGTGGATAAGCACAGGTTATATTAAAGCTGAATGGAGAAACCCTGGAGCTGAAAAGGTTCAAGCAGGGATGATGATGAGGAATTGTGATAATGCAGGAAAGAGGGAGAGCTGATCAAAACAAAGGGGTCCTGAAAAATCCATATGGAATCTAACTTTGTAAGCTAATCTAAAAATAATTAAAAACAGAGCTAGCACATATGGCTGGATAAAGATGTGCCTAAAATCAACACATTATTAATAAAAAGCACAGTATCAAGAGTCAGATAAGTCTCTATGAGTTGTTAGGGAGGCCACAGAAGCCTACATGTAGGTGCTTACAATTACTATTAATTTGCCACCAGAATACTTGATAAGCCGCTATAGCTGGTGATCCTTCAAATATTTAAGTCAAGGTATAAAGAAATCAAATGGAATTGAGTTGGAGACTTCCTCTTGCTGGCTAGTTCTTCATAGTGTTGAAAGGTGCTATGTAGCTTGCTGAGGGAAAAAAAGCATCGGTTGAATTACCCAGCTGTGATCCCTGCAAGCTGTAATACTAAGAAGCCAGATAACAGATTCCCAGCTGTGCACTGAAAGCTTGGTTGTTATAGTGGTAACCACCCACTCTCATTGAATCTGAGGCTTGCTCAGCAAGAGGGAATTGTTGGCTACTGGTGTTCCAGAGGAGAGGAGAAGCAGCCATTGTTTTCAGCTACACACCCACAGTCAAGCCTCCAGGCTCCAAAAGGTTGCTTCATACCTTCCTTACAGAGATAGCTCTGATTAAATTCAATGAAACACAAAATAAGACAAGAGCAACAACAACAAAAATTACATGAATGTTAGAAAGGAACATGTATACAAAAAAAAAAAAAAAAAACCCAGCTCTTGTGAAAAGAAGCATATAGTGGTGTGAGGTAGATTGGAGAGAACAGTAGAGAGAGTAACCAGAATACATTACATGTACTTTAAAATGGCAAAGGAAACATTTATTAAAATATAATAAAATATAGGCCATCTTTCATGATTCCAAAGAAGTATGGATGGTTCAAGATATATAAATCAATAAATGTAATTCAGCACATAAATGGACTCAAGTGGAGAAATCGTATGAGCAGTTTGATAGACATAAAAAGGAGGGAGGCTTTGAAAAATACTAATATCTCCTCACGATATCCTGATCATTATGCTTTATGGCTATCTAGTTAATTTTGGTTTGTCTTGTTTTGTTTTATTAGGTCCCTTAGATGGTCTATTAAGCTATTTATTTGAGAATACTTTTTTATTATTATTTTGAGATTGTCATATAATGACATCAGATTGCTCTTTATTTTTACCCCTCCAAACACCCCATATATTCCTTCTTGCTATGTTTAATATTCATGGCCTCTTTTATCATTAATTGCATATATATGTATACACACACATATATACATATACATATATATATAAATATAAACACTTGTATGTATATGTTTTCAAGGCTGACCATTTGACATGGGATAACCAATTGATACCCTCTTTCCTGAGGAAGACTATTTCTCTTGCTCTCAGCATTCCTTAGTTGCCTGTACTACTTTGTATAGGGTGCAGAGTGGAGAACACTGGGTTTTCCCTGGTCAAGAGATGTCATCCTTTTACAATTCATGTTTTCACAGCATATTTGTGAGACAACAGAGGATGAATATCCAGAATATATAAAGAACTCAAAAATCAAAGAGTAGAGAGGTGAGCTGCATGCTGCCCACCTCCTCCCCAGCTCCATGGCCTTACCTCCCAAGGAGGTCTACTGGGCCCCAGGAATATCCAGGCTTGTGGGGAACCAAGAACACCCAAGTTAGACCCAGCCCCATCTATTCCCTGCCTGCCAGGTCCACTTGGAGCACAGCCAACATAGGTGAGCAGCTTGCTTGTCCCCCTGAGCTCCATTGTCAGGCCTAAGGTTCTACCTGCCTCCCCTAGGAGTCCTGTCAGCATCAGAAGCATCCAGCCAACAGCAGGGACAAGCAGATAGGTAAAGGCTAGTGTAAGAATACAACCAACAAGAGCCAGTGCAATATGGCATCAGCAGAGCTCTGCTATCCTATTACATCAAGCTGTGGATATCCTAACATAGCTAAAGTACAAGAAGATGAACTTAAATCCAACTGTTTAGAGATGATAGAGGCCTTTAAACAGGAAACACTGGAAAATACAATGAAATAGGTAAAGAAAAGGGATAAAATTGTTCAAGGCCTGAAAATGGAAATAGAAGCAATAAAGAAAACATAAACTGAGGGAATCCTGGTGATGGAAAAAAATAGGGAAGAGAGCAGGAACTATAGATGCAACATCACCAACATAATACAAGAGATAAAAGAAGGAATCTCCAACACAGAAGATATAATTGAAGAAATTGATACATTGCTCAAATGAACTATTAAATCTAAAAAGTTCCTCATACAAATTCTGGGACATTGTGAAAAGACTAAACATAATAATAACAGGAATAGAAGAAAATTCCCAGCTCCATGGCCCAGAAAATATTTTCTATAAAACCATAGAAGAAACTGTCCCCAACCAAAAGAGATACCTATAAACACATAAGAAGGTTAAAGAACACCAAATAAGTTGGACCAGAAAATAAACTCCTCCTACTACATAATAATCAAAACACTAAATGTATAGAACAAAAGAATATTAAAAGCTGAAAGGGAAAAAGGCCACTGACATATAAAAGCAGACCTATTAGAATTATACCCAACTTCTCAACAGCGACTCTAAAAGACAGAAGGGCCTGGGCAGGTATCTTGCAGACCCTCAGAGACCACAGACATCAGTCCAGATGACTACACTCAGCAAAATATTTTATCACCACAGATGGAGAAAACAAGATATTCCATGGAGGAAAAACAAATTTAAACAATATTTATCTACAAATCCAGCCATACAGAAGGTACTTGAAGGAAAACTCCAAGGAGACCAACTGCACCCAAGGAAACACAGGAAATAAGTAACACCATACCAGCAAAACTAAGAAGAGAAGCACCCTACTTTCATGAATGCATAGATCATTGAGACAGAAACAACAGAGAAATAATGATACTAACAAATGTTATGCATCAAATAGCCCGGATAGGTATCTACAGAAAATTTCACTGAAACAACAAAGAATTTACCTCCTTTTCAGTATTTACAAAACCTTTCCCAAAACTAGGTGACAAAAGCCTCAACAGATATAAGAAAATCAAAACCCCTTATATCTTATCAGATCACCATGGATTAAAGATGGACTTCACATTGGCAGGTAACGAGCAGCGGCGGCGGCAGGTCCCGAGTCCAACGAGAGCAGCAGCGATTTTGTATCTTGTACATACATTTTGTATATTCTGTATATGATGACTTCTGTGAGTAATGATCATTGCCGAGGTGCTCGGGAGAAACCACAGATGCCAACAACACATGCAGCATGCAGCACAGTCACAGAAACAATTGGTACAGGCAACGGCTGAACAGATGCGGCTTGCTCAAGTGATCTTTGATAAGAATGATTCAGATTTTGAAGCTATAGTTAAACAGCTTATGGAAGTGACGGGAAAAAATCAGGATGAAAGCATCGTGGCCCTCCATGACTGTAACAGTGATGTGAACAAAGCTATCAATATACTGCTGGAAGGAAATTCTGACACTACTTCATGGGAGACTGTAGGAGGGAAGAAGAATAATTTTGGAAGAGAAAGCTCAGAAAACAAAGAAAACAGAGAGAAGAGGACGGAGAGAGAAGCAAGTCGTGGCCGGGGAAACAACAACCGCAAGGGAAGAGGTGGCAACCGAGGCCGAGAGTTCAAAGGTGAAGAGAATGGGATTGATTGCAGCCAAGGAGACAAGCCTGCAGAGCGAGGATTTGGACGTGGCAGGGGCAGAGGGACAGGAAGGTTCTCCTCTCAAAGTATGGGGACATTCAATCCTGCAGACTATTCAGAGTTGGTGTCTACAGATGGCTGTGGGACAAAGTTGGTAGTTTGGGAAGCTGCTCAGAATGGTACAGAAGGGC
>NC_045030.1:96437398-96442879 GCF_008632895.1 Mastomys coucha
CCAAAAGACACACAAAATACAACAAATTAGCACAAAAAATTGAGATGGCATTCTATTATGACATCCTCACAAAGTGTCAACATATCAATATCAGAAAGCAAAGTTAATAAAATGACCAAAATTTCAGGAAAATATTTCAGAGTACTGATTTTAAAGAAGATCACACATCATTTAAAGGATTCACAGAAGCAGGTGACTAAGATAATTAATTCAGGACCTAGAAAAGAAAGTCATTAAGGTATATTAAATGTTTAGTTACTTGAGGGAAAATAATTTAAAGTAGACATCAATTGTGACAGCATACACAAGATTTCTGTAATCCCCATCTGGTCAAAATTTAAGCATAGAACAGGAAAGGTGGACATTTAATCCTATTACTAGCTGAGGAGCTATTAACATTTAATGGCTATCTAAAGAGGGAAAATCTTGATTTATTTTTTTTTAATTGCGTGACTACTGCTGACTGACCACATAATAGATTAGGCCTCAATTCCAAGACTAGCTGTGCAACACCAATTCAACTTGCTGGGGATAGAAGGAAAAAAAAATAATCTCGAAGTTCATTGGGAAAAGATGGGCTGTTTGAGAAGGTGGTAAAGGGAGGAATTGTGGGAGTGAATGTGTTAAGATACATGGTATGAAATTCTCAAAAACTTAATAAAATAGTTTAAAAGTGCAAAATATTGGCAAAATCACAGCAAAGAAAAATATACACTAGAAAAAATCATGCCACAATTCTAAAAATGAAAGAATCAATTAAAAACAAGAACAGAAGATCAAGACAAGAAAGAAAAATGAATTTTGAGGATGGAGAACAAACTCAAGGCAACAATACACACATAGTTTTAATTAATGAACATGGGACTGAAAACCTGCATGCCTAATGACTTGTGAATTCCACAGGTAGTACCATCTTAATTCCCACTACCTCAAGGACCTGTGAGCCAAGCCATTAAGGCATTCTACAAGCAGCACTATATCCCACCCACTCTGACTTTATGCACTTGCCATCAGGGAACCTGTGACTCAGCCCCTAGCACACCACAAGGGATCCCTTCCTTTCCCCTACCCATTGATACCCTAACACTGTAAACTGAAGAACTGCTGAGCATCTCTGCAACTCACTGATAACTCTTTCCATCTCCTCCCCACACCTCTCTTTCTCTTGTATTCCAACCTCAACTTCTGAGAACTACAGTGGGAATCTGCTAGATCATAAAGGGGTTTTGTTGATCAGAAGCTATACCTATGTCTGTCTGAGCTGGGACCACTACTAATACTGAATTGCACATCACCACTGAGTGCTCCAATCTCAAGTACTACACAGTTGACCTAAAACCTACCAATTTGGGATAACAGTAAATAAGGATCCAAATTCTCACTCAACAAAAATGTAAGACAGATATTCATACCAAAATACATAGCCAATGATGTAATTCAAAATGGTCAGAACACAACTGCACATGTACAACAAACGAAAAAAGACAGTACGTCTCCTCAAAAAATTAGTATCACTATAGTAATGTTCAACAAAGAAAGTAACTTATATGACATACAAGTCAATGGATTCAAAATAGAAGTTATAAATATGCTCAAGAAACTCAAAGGAGATATGGATAAATTCTAAAATGAAGGCCAAGAGAATATAAACAGTTGAAGAAAATAAGGCAGATAATTCAGGACATACAATTCTGTAAAGAGATAGAAATTCTGCATAAAACACAAACATAAATAAAACTTTAAATGAAAAAATCAGAAAATCAAATAAAAATATCAGTGGAAAATGTCACCAATAAAATGGACCAAATAGAAGACAAAATAAGGATAATTGACCTTTATGAACTTGACACACAGACCCAAACTTTTTCATTGTAAAGGTTCAACTCCAAGATCTCATATTAATATTAACACCATGATATAAAGCACAAATAATATTAGAAGTACTATAGTCTTTAAATATTCAAATATATTAAAAGATCAATCTCTTCAAAATATTCAGTCTCTCAACTATGGGTGCTTGTAAAATAATAAGTCATATGCTTTCTTTTCTAAGAAGGAAGAGACAGGGCACAGTTACAGTCAGATCAAAGCAAAACCTAAGTTGGAAAACCTAAAACTTAGATTAATTTCTCATTGCATATTTACTGTCAATGTTAAACCAGAAGAAATAAAAATTAAACAGACCCATCACAATGAAAATGAAATATCAAAATAAAATTTAGATGGCAAATATTCAGATGGATTCATTGCAGAATTTTAACAGAAGTTTTAACTGAGAAATAAAACTGATACTTCTCAATTTATTCTGGATTGAAGAAAAGTCAAAAAAATCAATCCACTGTAATTAAGTTGATTTCATCTCAGTGATTAAGGAATAGTTCAACATATATAAATCAACAAATGTTATCTACCACATGAGCAAACTCAAAGACAGAAACACATTTTCATCATCTCATTAGATAAAGAAAAATCATAAGCAAAATCCAAATCCTTTCATGATAAAAACTCTAGATTATCTAGAGATACAGAGTATATATGTCAACATACAAAAAGCAAGATACAGCAATCCTACAGCCAACATTATACCAAATGGATAAAATCCTTAAATATTTCCACTAAAATCAGGAACAAGAAAATGATTTCTACTCTCTCTACTCATGTTAGCTAGAGTAATAAGACATGTGAACAAGATAATGTTGACATAAATTAAAAACAAAGAAATAAAAGAATACTTATTTGCAGAATGTATGATTCTATACAATAAATACCTGAAAAAAAAACCTCACCAAAAGTTCCTACAAACTTTCAAAATATCACAGGCTACAAAATAAATACATAAAAATGAGTAGCTTTTTTTATATATACCAATGGCAAACTTATCAAGAAAGAAACATTAAAAAAACAACCTACCCAAGAAAGTTAAAGACATATGCAAAAGAAACATTAAAAAAAAATCTACCCAAGAAAGTTAAAGACATATGCAATACAACTTTTTAAGAGCTGTAAAAAATTAAGATAACAGAAAACTGAAAGCTTTGATAGTTTTTATTTTGTGAAAATGGCCATTCTTTCAAAAGAAGTATACTGATTCAATGCAATGTTAAATAAAATTCTTCATATAAATTGAAAAAATCTTATAATTCTTATAAAAATGCAAAAGACCCATAATAACCAAAAACTATTGAACAATAGAAACACTGCAGGAGCTATCACCACATTTGATTTCAAGTTATACTGTAGAGATATAGTAATAAAAAGGTATTATATAATAAGTATATAATAAGACAATAAAAAGATAACATAGGCTATAATAAGCATACATCATTTATAATATATGAGTATAATAATAAGCAGACAGTGATGAATGGAGCAGAATTGAAGACTCAGATATAAGCCTGTGATCCTACAGCTATCTTACATTTTACAAATAAGCCAAAAGTATATGTAGGAGAAAAGACAGCTATGTACAAATTAATGAAGCTAAGTCCTTATCTCTTGTCCCACATAAAACTCAACTTCTAATGGATCAGAGACCTCCACCGAAGACCCAATAGTATGAATCTATTAGAAGAGAAACTATAGAATAGGTTTCGACTCATAAACAGAAGAAAGAATTTTCTGAAGTGGACTGAAGTAGCACAAGCTTCAATACTAACTGTTGACAAATGGAAACTGATGAAACTAAAAAGCTGCAGTACAGTAAAGGACACCATCAATCAAGTGAAGAGGTAGCATACAGAATTGGGCAAAAGTTTTTATCAGTTTATATCTAAAATGTACAAAGAACTCAAAAAACTAAACACAAAGGAAACAAAGGACTTAGTTAAATGTGGGCTGTGGAACTGAACAGAGAGTTCTCACAAGAAGAAATACAAATGACTAAGAAATATTTTAAAATCTTCAACATGCTTAGCAATCAGAGAAATGGAAATTAAAACCAATCCATAATTTTTTATTACACCAATGAGAATGGCTAAGATTTAAAAAAAAAAATAGATGAAAACAAATGTGACTGTGTGTGGCCCCACTCCAGGGGTGGGGAAGTGCAGTCTGAGGTCCTCCATGGACTGCTAAAGTTGGGTGCCATGGAAGAGCCAGCTCTTGGGCCCCCAGGCCTCATAGAGGCCAGGGACTGCGGGTTATCACTCTTGGGCACCACAGACAATGTGGAAGAGCAGAGAACAGAGTGTGGGCCCACAGACAGGGTCTAGCCCAGGGCCAAAGGGAAAAGAGTAGGAAGAGAGCTCTGGCTGGTGGCTGGTTCCCACAGAGAGGAGAGAGTCTTTGGCTTGCTTCATTGGGGGCTTGGCTCAGTGGCAACTATAGCTGAGAACACAGGGAGGCTTCCTGCAGAAGATTAGTTGTGCAGCTCTTTAGAGGAAGACCTGCTCTATTGCTCCAGCATGGCAGATCCTGATTAAAAGAGGCAGTCCATGGTTTTAAAGCATTTATTGGCATGACAGAGTTGTGATGAGTGAAACTGTACTCCCTTTACTCAGGGCAGGCCTGAGGTTAGGTAAGGGGAGCTAAGAGAGTAGTAGAGGCAGAGAAAGGCAGAGAGATGGAGAGAGTAGAGAAGTAGAGGCCGGCCATGGCCACTTGGAGAGAAGGGGGAAGGGACTGTAGAAAGAAGTGGAGCAAGAGGGCAAGAGAGAAGCAAGAGTAAGAGAGGGAAGAGGGGGCAAGCAGTCTCTTTTATAGTGGGCCAGGCCTACCTGGCTATTGCCAGATAACTGTGGGGAGGAGCATATCTGGCTGTTGCCAGGTAACTGTGGGGAGGAGCATATTTGGCTGTGGCCAGGTAACTGTGGGGGTGGCGTCCAGACAGAATACCAGGGGCTTGGGGTGTTGCCCTACATGACTAATGGTCACAGAATTACGGAGCTGAGGCATCATGTCAGGTCAGGAGCCTGGTGTCTGGGGGCTAGCAAACACCTTCCTTCCCTTACAGGAACACCTGCTGGGTCTCCAGGATTTAAACTTAGCTCTACTAAAAAACAGACTGCCTTTCATGTTCCCACACTTGAACTACTTATTCACTGATGTTAGAAGTGCAAACTGGTACAAACGCTATGGTAATCTATGTGGAGGGTCCTCCAAAAGCTAAATATAGCTTTTCTATATGACCCAGCTATACCACTCATGTAAACATACCCCAAAGACTATATTCTCCTATGAAGATATTTGTTTATTCTTGTTAACTGATGTCATATTCACAATTACCAAATAATGGAACCAGTCTGGATGTCTATCAGCTGATAAATGGATAGTGAATATATAGTACATGTATGCAATTAAAATTTATTCGGTTGTAAAGAAAAATGAAATTTGCAGTTAAATGTATGGAACTAGAAATAGTCTTTCTTTTTTTTATTAGATATTTTCTTTATTTACATGTAAATTTCTCCATTCACATTTTCCCCTCCAAAAAACAAAGAAACAAACAAAAACAACAAAAACAAACCCCTGTTGCCTCCCCCC
>NC_045030.1:96449267-96449749 GCF_008632895.1 Mastomys coucha
GTTGGAGTACACAGCATCTGTCCCAACATCAGGAGTAACTGGGACCAGCAGGACCAGGCACAGGAACTCCACCAGCCCAGTGGCTCAGGTACCTCCCTATCTCTCTGGGCTGGTGCCCTGAGCAGAACTTGGGAGCAAGCTCCACAGCCAGTCCCACAACACCCAGAGGAAGCTCCACTCCCAGGCGCTCTAACACACCCAGGATCAGAGGTGAGGAGGACACAACATCTATCCCAATACATGGAGTAACTGGGACCAGCAGGACCAGGCACACAGGAACTCTGCCAGCCCAGTGGCTTGGATTGTTTCTGGTTTATCTAGGCCAGCTGGTGCCCTGAGCAGACCTTGGGCACAAGTTCTGCAGCCAGTCCCACAACACCCAGGAAGCTCCACTCCTAGGTGCTCTAACAAGTCCAGGGTTACAGGATCCCAGAATCAGAGAATCACAGAAACAGCTTGACTCTGAGGAGTTCTGACACAAC
>NC_045030.1:96451244-96452653 GCF_008632895.1 Mastomys coucha
AAGAGAACACAAATGCCAGCCCAGGCTACTATACCCTGCAAAACTCTCAATTACCATAGATGGAGAAACCAAGATATTCCATGACAAACAAAATTTTCACAATATCTTTCCACAAATCCAGACCTACAAAGGATAATAGATGGAAAACATCAACATAAGGAGGAAAACTACACCCTAGAAGAAGCAATAAAGTAATCTTTCAACAAATCCACAGAAACCTAATTCCACCTCTTACAACAAAAACAACAGGAAGTAACAATTATTTTTTCTTAATACCTTAATGTGAAAATTAATATTACCAACATATCCTAGTTGGTTGAAATCCAAAAACATGAGGAATTAGAAATTTGTTGATGGTCATCCAATGGTCTCTCTAATTTGGTAATTGGAGAAATAGGTCCAATATTGTACAATCCATATACACTTTCAGCTTGTTTGTTCGTGACAGTGTCTTTCTCTCATAATAGTCTTGAGATCTTGCTTCTTCTATCTTAGCCTCTCTATTAGTAGTATTGTTTATTTCATGTTTTTACACTATACTATGGTTTTCAGAACAGCTTACATATTTTAAAAGTATTTATATACCCAAAAATAATGTACACAATTAAATTGGGAGGGTGCTTGTAAGAGAACAACAAAGAGTGAGACTGAATGCTTTGCTTGACGTTTGTAACTCTTGTATCAAGTTACCACAGTAAGAGCCAAGATTTTAAGCTCTACTAAATACAAAACAAACAAACAAAAACACTTTATATTTAGGTTCATTTAAGAAAATATTAGTAGTGATGTGCTATTTTGAAATATACAGTTAATACATTTGGAGTTATTTAAAATTTATATTGAGAAAAACGTTTGTATTTTCAGTATTGCCATAGACAAGCATCTACATAAGACTGTTAAATTGATTGTTGTTTTATATCAGACTTCTTTTGTAATACTCATTTTTTATTGTTATAATATTTGATGAATTTTAAAGAATATAACAAAAAAGATATTGTAAGTATTGAAGGGGGTCTCTGGGAGGAGTTGGGGTACAAAAGGTAAACAAGAATGTGATTTAATTCTATTTACTTAAAATATGTTTTTAACTGTTAACAAATTCAGATAAATTGAAATCATGTAACTTTTCTCATCATATTGCAATAAAACTTAAGAAAAATTAAAAACATAATAATAATAAAAATAAGGGCTGGAGAGATGATTCAGTGTTAAGAGCACTGATTGCTCTTCTGAGTGTCCTGAGTTCAAATCTCTGCAACCACATTGTGGCTCACAACCATCCGTAATGAGATCTGACTCCTTCTTCTGATGTGTCTGAAGACAGCTACAGTGTACTTACATATAGTAACAAATAAGCTGGGCGGTGGTGGCACACATCTTTAATCCCAGCACTTGGGAGACAGAGGCAG
>NC_045030.1:96453973-96457461 GCF_008632895.1 Mastomys coucha
GGTAGGAGCTGCGGGACGGCATCCTACACAGGGCTATACAGAGAAACCGTGTCTTGAAACAACAACAACAAAAACAAAAATAAATAAATAAATAAATCATGGGCCTGGAGCACGTGGGGCCAGAGCTAGCAGAGGTCCTAAGTTCAATTCCTAGCAACCATATGATGGCTCACAACTATCTGTACAGCTACAGTGTACTCATACATAAAATGAATAAATCTTAAAAAAAATGAATTCCCTAAATCATATTGTAGTTAAAATACAAACTAGACAGACCAAATAGGGTGTTTTAAAATCTGCATGAGAAAAACTACAAATCACATATAAAGGAAAACCAACTAATAAATAGCTGATTTCTCAATAGAAACTTTAATTGCAAGAAGAACCTTGAACAGAGTACCCCAAGTTCCAAAAAAGATACAGATGCCAACCCAGACTGCTTTACCCAACAAAACTATCTGCTGTAGTTGAAGAAGAATATAAAAACTCCCCATGATATAAAACAGCTAAAATAATTAATATTACCAAACTAACCCCACAGAAACTACTGGAAGCAACAATTTGGATTGGATAGAATAAGTATATCCAAGAGAACACAAACAAAAAAGAGAAATAAACACACACCTTTCAATACCAATTTTCAGTATCAATAGCCTCAATTACCCAATGGAAAGACACAGTGTAGCTGGATGGATTCAGAAACAAAATCATGTTGTGTACCATCAATTCATCTTACCTTCAGGGATACAGTCTTCTTATAGTGAAAGAGCAGATAGAAAAGGTGTTTCAAGCAAATGTGACAAGAAAACAAGCAGATATCACCATCATAACATCTAGAACAAATAGCCCTCAAGTGGAAATTAATCAAAAGTGGTAATGAAGGACATTTCATTGTGATCAAGAGGAAAATACCAAGAATATCATAACTCTAAGCATATGTATACCAAACTCTGGCATATCCAATTTCATAAAATAATCATAGTACCAGACTTCAAAACACAGAGTAATATCAACCTAATAATAAAAAATTTCAGTACCCTATTTTCTCCAATAGACAAGCCATCTAAACAAAAAAGGTGAAAAAATATCAGAATGAAATGACAATGGATGGATATAATAGATATTTACACAATAATTCACACATACACACACACACACACACACATATATTCTACTCAACTTCCGATTGAAGTGTCTCTAAAAATATACCATATATTGTGACCTAAAACAAAACAATTTTCAACAAAATAAAAGAAATTGAAATATCTGTGTATTTTATCACACAATGCTATAAAATAAAAAAGCTCAAAGTAACCAGCAAACGACATAATACAATTTCATAGAGACTGTTGAATGTTGAATTGGTTAAAATCAAGAGATAAATTTTTAAAATTCTAGGAATAAATAAAACTAAAAACACAAAGCAACAAAATGTCTGAGATACACTGAAAACATTCTAAAGGATATCCAGAGCTCTGAACACCTACATTAAAAAATAAGAAAGATACAACTTAAAATTTTGAAAACAAAACTAAACAAAATTTAGAAAACATGAAGAAATAATGAAAATCAGATATGAAGGTTTGAATGAGAGTAGTCTCCATTTTCTATTAGCTCACATATTTGAATTCTTGGTCCATAATTGGTGGAACTGTTTGGCAAGGATTAGAAGATAGGGACTTATTGGAGGAGGTATGTCAATGAGAGTAGGCTTTGAGGTTTTCAAAAACCCAGGCCTCCCTCCCTCCCTCTCTCTCTCTTGCCTCTTAATTGTTGTCTCAACATGTAAACTCTCAGCTGGTACTCCAGTGCTATGCCTGCCTGCCCCCATGCTTCTCACCATGATAGTCATAGGCTCTTCTACCCTTTGCAACTACGACCCCCAAATTAATTATTTTCTTTTACAAATTGGCTTGGCAACAGTGTTTTATTATGGAAATAGAAAAATAACTTAAGATATCAGAGCATAAAGTCACTAAGTAGAAGCAAAGAAAACAATACAAAAAATCAACAAGCGTAAGAGTTGGTTCTTTAAAAAGATAAACAAAATTGTCAAACCCTTAGTCTAATTACCCTAAAAAAGAGAAGAGACCCAAATTAACAGAACCAGGAATAAATAGGGAAACAGACACCAGAGAAACTGAGAATATTATGAGGGAATACTTTAGAATCCTATACAAGAAGAGATAAACAACTTAAACAGACCCATAATGGATAAAGAGATCAAAACCCGAACAAAAATCATTGTATCTATAAAACCCAGGTCCATCCAAACTCACAGCAGAATTCTACCAGACTTTCAAAGAAGAATGATAAGCAATATAAATATAAAAAGAAGGAGCACTTCCAAATTCCTTCTACAAAACTGGTCTTACTTTGATACCCAAATCAGGTAGAGACAAAACAAGAAGGCAAACTACATGCCAATATCTTCGATGAATCTAGATGCAAAAATTCTTAGTAAAGTAGTACAAAACCAAATATAGGCATATATCAAAAAGATCATCAATACCATAATGAAGTTGTCTTTATCCCTGGTATGAAATAAGGTTTCAATATGGGTAAGTAGATAAATGTAATAAATCATATAAATGGACTTATGTAATAAATTCACATAATCATATCAATAGATGTATAAAAGGCTTTTGAGACATTTTTTCTTGGATATTTTACTTACATTTCAAATGTTATCTCCTTTCCAGGTTTCCCCTCCACAAACCCCCATTTGCCTGCGAATTTCATGAAGTTCTCCACTCCTTTTCAATATAATGTTTGAAGCACTAGCTGGAGCAATACACCAAAAGAAGAGACACACATAGAAAAAGAATAAAGCAAATTATTCCTATTTGCAGTTGATATGATATTATACATAAGAGATCCCCAAAATTACAGCACAAAAACTTCTAGAGATAATCAACACTCTTAGAAAAGTGGCAGGTCACCCAAAAAATCAGTAGTGTTTCTAAAACCTGATTTTAAAGAGAGATAATGGAAACATCCCCACTCACAATAACCTAGAAAAATAACCTAGAAGTAAATCTACCAAAAGAAGTGAAATACCCCTACAATGAAAACTTTAAATCTCTGAGAAAGAGATAGAGGATATAAAGTATATATCTATATATAAATGGTTTGCCAGGTATGGTCAGAGTACAACAGTGGCTGTCTGACAACAGAAAGGCTAAGAATCAGGTAATTGTCTAGTCCACAAAAGTTAATGACTCAGCAATCCAAATCTGTCATTGGACTCTGGGAGGATTCCTGGAAGGCTGCTGTTCAGTCTACATTCTTGGAATCCTTAACAAGATGAAGTTAACATCAGGATAGATGAGCTTGCTAGTGAGAATGAAGGAAAGCAGACAAAAGGCAGTTTCCTTTTTCTCTGTCTTTTTTATGTAGACTGCCAGCAGAAGCTGTGGCCCAGATCTAGGGTAAATCTTCCTGTTTCAAATAACATGATTAAGAAAAATTCCTTTACAAGTGTAGAG
>NC_045030.1:96457504-96459527 GCF_008632895.1 Mastomys coucha
GGGTAAATCTTCCTGTTTCAAATAACATGATTAAGAAAAATTCCTATACAAGTGTAGAGTTTGGGTTTTAGTTGATGCCACATGTAGTCGAGTTAACAACCATGAGCAGTCATCATAACCTGCCATGCACATGGATTGGTAGAATTAGTATCGTGTAGATGACCATTCTGTCAAAAGCTACTTACAGTATTGCTCTAATACAAAAATCAGGTATGTAATGTAATCCCAATAAAATTCCGAATGGCATTCTTCATTAAAATAGAAAAAACAAGGTATGAAATTTAAATAAAAGCATAAAAGACGTTTGGTAACCAAAACAACCCTTCCCCAAACAGAAACACTGGGTGTCTCAAAAAACAAACAATAACAACAACAAAAAATGTTGGAGAGATTACCCTATGATTATGCTATCAGATTTCAAGCTGTGTTTCAGAGCAATAGTAATTTAAAAAAGAAGATCCATCTGAAGAGTGGTCCTATAGAATGGGATGGAATCTTTTCCAGCCATATATCTGATATAAGACAAAATACTTCTTGTGTACAAAGAGGGAGGGACGAGGGAGGGAGAGAGGGAGGAAAGAAGGATACAAATGACCCAATAAAAACAGATCTGAACAGAGTTCTCAAGAAATAATGATGTCTAATAAATCTCAAAAATATTCAATATTGTTAGCAATTAGAAAATGCAAATTAAAACTACTGTGAGATTTCATCTTACCCAGCAAGAATGGTTAAGATCATGAAGATAACCAACAACAAATTCTGGCAAGGATGAGGGATAATTCAAACCCTCACTCACTGTTGGTGAGATTGCAGACTGCTACAGCCACTCTGGAAGTCAGTGTAGAAACTTCTCAAAAAGCTAAACATAAACTGCCATATGACCTCAATATACTACTCCTTGACATGTTCCCAAAGGCCAAATGCTCAGCCAAGCTCCTTGCTATTCTTTGTTTGTTTGTTTGTTTGTTTGCTTTTTGAGACAGGGTTTCTCTGTAGCCCTGGCTGTCCTGGAACTCACTCTGTAGACCAGGCTGGCCTCCAACTCAGAAATCCACCTGCCTCTGCCTCCCAAGTGCTGGGATTAAAGGTGTGTGCTACCACTGCCCGGCACTCCTTGCTATTCTATTCATGATATCTAGAAAACAAAAACAATCTAAAAGTCCTTCATTTGTTGAATGGGTGATGAAAATGTGCTACATACACAATGGACTTATATTTAGCTGTAAAGAAAAGTGAAATCTTCAGGCAAATGGAAAAAAACCCTGGGAATTATTATACTGAGTGAAGTAACCCAGACCCCAAAACACAAACACAATATGTTCTCTTACTTGTGTATAGTACCTCTGAACATTAAGGTTTGAATGCATAACCTGAAGTAACTGCTAAAGACAGGAAGGTAAAAATGGGATAGTGGAGGGAGGGAGAAAAAGGGGTTCTTCAGAAAGATATAGCAAGATGTTGGTGGTATGAAGCAGTAAAGTTGGAAAAGTAGGGGTGCGCCTTAACTGGGGAGAGGGTAATGTGATACAGAGAAGAAGGAGGAAAAATAAATAAATAACATTAAAAATGTTTGAAAACAGGGAAACATAATTTTGTTTAAGCACACACACATTTAAATGGAGTTACACCACTGTCTTAGTCAGGGTTACTATTGCTGTGATGAAACATCATAACCAAAAGCAATTTGGGGAGAAAAGTGTTTACTTGGCTTACGTATCCCGAATCACATTCCACTGAAAGAAACCAAAACAGGAGGAACTCAAACCAGATAGGAAGTTGGAGATAGGAGCTGATGCAGAGGCCATGGAGGAATGCTGCTTAATGGCTTTCTCCTTGTGGTTTGCTCAGCCTGTTTCCTTATAGCATCCAGAATCACTGCCCCAGGGATTGCACCACACACAGTGTACTGGACCCTCCCCTATCAGTCACTAATTAAGAAAAACCTTACCGTCAGCATTATTCTGTAAAAAGCATTTCCAAGACAGCCATCATTTCTTTTTTTTTTATTTCTTTATTTCTA
>NC_045030.1:96459984-96468956 GCF_008632895.1 Mastomys coucha
AAAAAAAAAAAAAAAAAAAAAAAAAAAAAAAAAAAAAAAACACCTTACAAGCTTACCCTACAACCAAGTCATGTGTGGAATTTATCAATTGAAGTTTCCTTCTTTCAGATGACTTCAACCTGTGTCAAGTTGACATAAAACTAGCCAACACAACTACACGAGGTGATCAAGCTTCCCATAAGAGCTAACAAAAACCAATCTAACAAAAACCCAAGAGTCTAGACTGATAACCCCTTTGAATTGTTGGTCAAAAGGTCCAAGAGATACCCTCCAAACAATATCAGCTACACACACTGGTTTTGGTTGCCTCCTAGAACTTGAATTTAAGACCATGTTGCTTATCTACCACACCTTTCTCACACAGATTTAGAGGAATCTGACTGGAACTGATTTGTTAATCCCCTGTCCCAGGATTAACTTTCATAGCATTGGGAAGTACTATGCAAGTACCACAAGAGAATAGCAGTTATTTTGTCCTACCTAGCTGTAAAGCCTATGAACCAAAATAACTGGTCTTAAAAGATATCTCCAATGATGTAATAGTGGTTATTTTACCTTAAAGGTAGACAACAGCTTTCTATATGGCCTTCAGACCTCTCAATAAGAGGGGATTCATGCCTGGCAGTGTAAACCTAAACCAATACAACTACCCATGGCTGGAGAATCAGAGACCCTAGAGGAAAACCTATGAATTTCAATTTCCTAAACCTGTACAATTCCTAATAGCATTCTAAATACTTATATTACACCCACAAGTAAGTATAGCTCCCACCCATGTGGCCATGGAATGGGAAATCTCAAAATGTTCATCTACAATACACCCCTACACCAGGATACCTACTTTGAGATGATCTTTTCTTTATATGACAGGGAAGCTGTACCCATAAAATCTCAACGATATAGTTGTTGAAAGCAGACCTGCACAATGACAGCAGTCAGTGTGATGATAAGTGTGGGGAAATTTCACAGAGACCCAACCCTAGATGAAGCGATATAGGCAACCAGTGGCACCCAGTTTTCTCCAGGGGTGATGCCACCAAGAAATTATTTAACCCCAATCCCAGGTGGTCTTCTTTAAACATACCACCAATGCTAAATGGATGCTACAGGTTGAATTTGTATATAAATATGTATGTTTATATAGATTATATATGTAATAATAAAGTTATCATTTGACTTCAAAATGTACATAGTGGCATGCATGCCTTACCCCTTCATGCATATGCACACAATAATAATAAATGTTATAAATTTAGTAACTTCAAGGAATTGGGATAATTTAACAAACTTTTTATCTAAACACTAATTTCTTATCAGCAAATGTTACCAATATAAAAACACAAACTAATATAGATAATATATAAATAAAAATATTCATAATAAATCTATCTATCTATCTATAGATATAGATATAGATATAGATTTAAAGAGCCAGTTTGTGTCATTTGCCAGTTTTATCTAATTAGATTTTTCATGTCTTTATACAGTGTCTATGCTTTCAAGATATGAAGTGGAAGACTTTACATTCCTAAAGACACAAAGCCTACCCTGGTCATTGATAAGGTTCTACGCAGACTGTGCAGATATCAACTTCTTAATACTTTGTTTTGTTTTTGAGATGGGATCTTACTATATACTTCTGGCTGTCCTGGAGTTTGCTATATAGACCAGGTTTGCCTTGAACTCATAGATATGTCTACCTCTGTCTCCCAGGTACTAGAATTAAAGGCATGCGCTCCTTCACCCAGTACAAAAACTTAGTTTTTAAATGACCAATAATTATTTATTTATTTATTTATTTATTTATGATATGAGGTCTTTCTGTGTTTGTATACCTGTATACCAGAAGAAGGCATTAGATCCCTTTATAGATGGTCACAAGCCACCATGTGAACTCAGGATCTCTGGAAGAACAGCCAGTGCTCTTAACCACTGAGCCTTCTTGCCATGCCAAATGACCAATTTTATTAAAGAAAGTAATCTTGAAAAACTTGGTTTGGAGGAAATGGAGAGCATATGTAGACAGCCAATAGTTTTTGTATTTTAATACTGTGAATTTAATTAAAAATTATTTTAAAATGTAAGATTTTTAGGTTAATTATGATTACTATTAAGACAACATATCCACTGCCATTACATAGAGCAAGCTTACAAAGACTTAATGTTTTACTTGGTATTGTATGTCCTATATCATTTGTTGTGACATGTAAATTTGAAGAAAAAGAACTATGACAAACATCTATATATCCATTATTTTGTATGTACCATAGCCTTAAAAAAATCTTATTTTTATCAGTTTTAATCAAGTATATTCCTATAAAAGAAATCCATAGAACTTAATCTAACAAAAGAATTTTTTAGATTTGTATTTTATCTGTGAGTGTTTCATTTGCATGTATGTCTGTGCCTTATGTGTATACCCATGCCTTAGAGGTCAAAAGAAGTCTCAGATCTCTAGGAAGTGGAGTTAGAAGTGGCTATTTACCACTTTGTGTATTCTGGGTAGGAAACCCAGGTCTTCTATAAGAATAAGAAATGTTCTTAAATATTGAGCCATCTTTCTAACCTCTAACTAATAAACATTACATAGTTATTTTAATCAAATTAAAGCACTTCATTGCTCATTATTTTTGGTACCTGTTATGGCTATTAAAAATTAAATAAAATGTTTATTAACTTTGTTCTCTTTAGAACCTGTCTTGGAAAGAAATCCTTATCAAAATCTATTATTTTAAGATTAATTTTATGACTCAATGAATCTTTTGTGACTCCACTTATTGTTTTTTATATAAACAACCCTTTAAGGTTCGGTAATACATTTAATAGACTGCAATATGCCATTGTGATAGGTTGTGGAAGTCAAGAGTACCTAAGTTTATATGGCAGTATGTATTTTTCAGGCCTTTTAAAAGATCCCCAAAACGCCTGCAGTCCTACATATATGCAGATTTTATAGTTAGTTTACCAAAAATATTTTTATTGCACAAGTAAAAGGAAAAACATGAAGTGACTACAGGTTTTGTTACTAAGTTATTTTGGGAAGTTTTAGGGGCAAGATGCTGTCTTAACATCAAATGTCATTTAAACAATTACATGAACATAATTATGAACACATATGACATAGTTACTTTAATGTTAAAAATAAAAATTATTTTGTGTCTATCACTGGAGAAGATTAATGCTTGAGGAATCAGGAAGACTACTTTTTACTTTTTGTTTTTTGTTTTTTTGTTTGTTTTTGTGTTTTGTTTTTTTTTTTGAGACAGGGAGTCTCTGTATAGTCCTGGCTATCCTGGAACTCACTCTGTAGACCAGGGGCTGGCCTCAAACTCAGAAATCCGCCTGCCTCTGCCTCCCAAGTGCTTACTTTTTATCTGTCAGTTTATATTACTGGGTACTCTCAGTTCTGTAAGGTAGTCATGCCAGAGATTGATCCCTTCTTTAAATTATCATTCTGATCTTATAGTTAGTGCGGTTTTCAACACATTTTTAAACCTTGTGATGATGCTATTGCCATCCTATATATGTGGGTCTCTTTGGGGGTGTTAAAATTCCAAGCAATGGATTCCTGATCTGGGAGGTCCAATACACTGGGTAAATGTAATGGCTGCATGTTATTTACTTCTTCATAAATCCTCAGTTTTGCCCCATATGGACAGCAAACATTGAGGATTAAATAAAGGTCCTTTTGTGTTAGGTTATAACCCAAATTTAAGGTCTGTAAGTTCGGGTGAATTATAATGGATCCTCAGAGAAACTTCCTGTTGCATTGTTGAAGGTCCCTGATTGAAAAAGAGGCATGTACTCTAAATGTCCAAGAGAGTCCAGGCACTTCCTTTAAAAAGCAAGCTATAGGCATAGAAGTAGATAGTTGATAGGATGTGCTACTATTTGTGTGCCCTTTGTGGCTCATTTTCCTTTGTTTTTAGTTTAGTTTAGTTTTCTTTTGTTTTGTTGTTTTTTCTTTATTTAACCCCTTGATCTGATGAGAGACATGGAAGGGTTTAGATCAGTCCCCTATATTCTTAGAAAACTGGTCCAGTTTAAGGATGATGTTGTAATTTTGGCTTCTATTCTTTAGCTAACCTTCTCTATCAAGGACATAAGGTGTTATAAAATATTAGTCTCCTCTTTAGATTCTCAGGATCTATCCTATTCAAATTCTTGAGGATGCATTTTAGATATCCAGTGGAGCTGCAGGTGAGTTCTTTGATGACCCAAAGTGGAGAGACAAGTACAAGAGCCTCTGGAGAAGAGTAAAGAATCTCTTTCATTTACTTTAAGTCCTCAAGGAAGTTTGATTAGTTGGAATTTTATTTCCCATCATCATATTCTAGACAAATATCAGAGTAGCCCCAGGAGAGCTAGAAATCCTGGTTTTGGTACGGGCAGCCAATCAGAGATGACCACTTAGACACAGTTTATAGCCCATTAAAACTCTATTCCAGGTGTCTGGGACCACACTCAGGGACCACACTCAAAAGAAGCAAATAGTTTTAACAGAAGCTAAGATAAGCAGTTAGATAAGATGCTGAGATAAATTAGCTAGGACATCTTGGCATTTAGAATCCCAAGATAATTTTCCACAGGATTCTTAATCAAGGAGATAAGATTCTAGTTAAGCCTGAAATAGCCTGAGCAAGAATACAAGATGGAGGAGTCTCTGTACTGTCTTACCCAGTCACAGTTTGACTTCCTAATTCCTCTTAACTTGATTCCCACCAAGGTTTTAATCTGTTATGCTTATCATCTCTTTCTTGAGCTCAAGTTCCATAATATTGGGATGATCATCTATATTGTGGACATTTCTGAAATTATTTCTTTTTTTTAATGTTTAATGTTTCATACTCTTTTATTTTCTGAATTTAACATTTAAAAACATATTTTAAGTAAATAGAATTAAATCACATTCTTGTTTCCCTTTTGTACCCCAACTCCTCCCAGAGACCCCCCTTCAATACCTTTTTGTCATATTCTTTAAAAATTTATAAAATATTATAGCAATACAAATAGAGTATTATAAAAGTTGTTTGATATAAAACAACAATCGATTGAACAGTCTTATGTAGATGCTTATCTACAGCAATACTGAAAATACATGTTTTTCTCAATATAAATTTTAAATAACTCCAAACATATTAACTGTATATTATAAAATAATATATCACTACTAGTATTTTTTAATGAACATATATATATGTATATGTATATATATATATATATATATATATATATATATATATAAAGTCCTTTTGTTTGCTTGTTTTGTATTTAGTAGAGCTTAAAATCTTGCCTTTTATTGTGGTACAAGCCCAAAATAAGAACAAGTTTTAGACATTGGATTTCATTGTATTAAGGCTGTACTTCAATGACCCTCACATCACCAAAGGATTTTACCTCCATTGTAGCTAAGCTGAGAGTTAACAGTTGTGCTGCACCAAGAAATGAATTGTAGGCACGATTTTTGGATACAGACTTCCTGCTATGGTCAAAGCTATTTGACTTGAGTGAGTGTCTTTATTCTCAGCCCACAGAGAACAGGTTACATTAATTTATGACATGGTGTGTGTATTAAGATGGTCTATCCATAAAGTCATTCATCAACTGTTTCAATGAACAATGGTTCTTCTTGGAGGGTGGTACAGAGGTTAGGTGTGAGTAAGAATCTGGTTCATTGGCTGTGATAATTTGGAAAAGCATTCATCTCAGAAAAAGAGTAACTTATAAAGTCCTCTTCTCCAAACTTGATACAATAGTTACAAACATCAAGCAAAGCATTCAGTCTCACTCTTTGCTGTTCCCTTACAAGGTACCTCCCAAGTTAATTGTATATATTTCTTTGGGCTGTATAAATACTTTTGAAATATGTAAGCTGTTCTGAAAACCATAGTATAGTGTAAAAATTCAAATAAACAAGCCTACTAATAGAGAGGCTGAGATAGGAGAAGCATGATTTCAAGACCTTTATGTGGTACACAGCAAGACATTGTCAGGTACAAACAAGTAGCAAGTGTATATGGATTGTACAATATTAGACCTATTTCTCCAATTACCAAATTAGAGAGACCAGTGGATGACAGCCAACAAATTTCTCCTTCCTCTTATTTTTGGATTTCAATCAATTAGGATATGTTGGTAATATTAATTTTCATATTAAGATACTAAGAAAAAGTAATTGTTACTTCCTGTTGTTTTTGTTGTAAGATGTGGAATTAGATTTGTGCAGGTTTGTTTGAAAGACCCCCAGAACTGGGGAGATCCTTATTCAAGTCTCGGGATGACACGACCACCCAATGACTCACGAGAGACCGAACTTGCTGTAATCACATGAGGTTTATTCCAGATCTGGGGTTGAACTCATAGCCTGGCAGGCCAGAGGGGTTCGACCACGAGCACGAGGAGTAAGGGGTATTTAAAGAGAAAAATCACAAACTAGGGGGGTGAAAGGGTTACCAGGGAAACATAACAAGAGAACAGTGGAAAATTCTAAAGAGACCCAGCCCCTATTTGAGTCAAGGGTCATAAGGAAAATGTCCTACACACTCATTGTCTAGAGGAATGTGGTTTGGTCATTGCTATCTTCTTAATGGCTGACTGCTCCTAGGACTAATTAGATGACCAATATCCTGTGGTTTGGTCAATGCTATCTTCTCAATGGCTGACCGATATCCTGTTCCTTATTCTGGGCAATGTTATCATCTTAATAGCTGACTGCTATCTTGTTCCTGGAACTGACCAGTCCACATTCCTGGCTCACAGAGACTTCCTATGCCTTCTTTAAGTAAAGGTTACACATTATACATACATTTCTATTAACATGCCCTCGTTTTAAATTCTAAGATTCTCCAGCCTTTCATGTTTGAAAGCTGAGATTATTTCTAATGGAGAGAATTTGAGGGCAGTTAGGGTATGATTAAATGGAAATAAATAAACCACAGTAGTAGTAAAATGTGGAACAAATTAATTAGCAGTCAGGTGGTGTGGTTATCATGTGAGACCTGTGGGTAAGTGAGACAGTCTGGATCCATCTCTTTTTAAGGATTGGGGTGGGGGTGAATCTCGGGAGGATTATCTCAAGTGGAAGTTATGGAAAAGAGCTGCTGCAATTTTTTTACTAGAGCCCCCTGAGTCTGATGCTTCTGTCATCCCTGAGGACCTCTGGAAAAATCAAAGGAAGAATGAAAGAGTAGGAGTGGGCAAATACTGGCAGATCACAAAAGTCTGTGGGTTTGGTGATTGCTGAGAAATTTAGTGGACTCAAGCCTTTGTGCGGCTATCATTGTTTTTCTTAGCACTATCTTGGCCACTTCCATATGGGCATTGCCATCTTGTTTGTCCATGTGACTACGTGGTTGCTCTGTCTGTAGTTTGCAGGCAGCTCCCTGAATTTCCTAGGCTCAGTACTAGATCACTGTCTATGCACATGGGCATTTTAATAAATGCAAACCTTCCAGGCAGCTTTATGCATGCTTAAACTGCATTTTAGGCAGCAATTGATCAATGAACACTTCGTTGCCTCAGCTTACATTCCATTATAGCAGGGAAGAGGGTCCAGACACTCAAACATCGTGGAGAGAAATTCAATGGGATACTGAGACAGATTGTTGGGGGTATAGTGTTTAGTACAAAAGTTATTAACATTCTGGCCATACAAACAGATGATAACAGCATGGTAAAGGCTCTGAAGAGAGGAAATCTGGGTCCACATAGCAAAACTGTGGGCCTCTTCTTACCCTTCACACTTGATCTTAGCCAAAAGGCCAAGAAGTGACTCTTACACTTTTCAGAGGCTGCAGATAGCGTCACAGCAAGAGCCACAGCAGGGGTTTCTGGTTCAAGGCAGGCAAGGGAGTGAGGAGCTGGATGTCTCTCACAATACCTTCTTTGATGTAAATTCATTTCCCCAGGTAGCACCTAGAAATCTGTTATCTAGAGTCACAGACAATATCTCAGTAGGGTGCCTGTTGGTACCATCTGTAAGAGGGGGAAGGTTTGTGGCCTGAGCAGCAGCTGGATTCTATGATTACATTCTTATAGGCTACAGGACAGCATAAACTATGGAAGGAAAGAGGGGAAAAGGTTGATCAATATCCCCTAGGGTATCCTCTTGCTTTTCCTAGGAGCTTTCTCGACATTCTCAAGTGTTCCAAAGAAAGTGAAAGGGGGAAGATAGGGATATACCTCATCAGTGGTAGCATTATGGTTATAGTTGTGGTTCTGAGTCCAGGCAGGCACCCACTGAGATTTCCAGCTTCATGTGTCCTGAAGCAAATGAATGGACCTGGAACAAAAGGACAGTTATAAAAATAGTCTATTAAACAAGAGAGACACACTCTCAGGAATAGAAGTGGGCCAAAGAGACATCTGGTACAGGTTTAAGATTTAAAATCCCTACACATGCCCCTTAAGTATCATATTTATATTGTTAATTATAATTTATTGTCATAATTTTAAAATATATATATCAAATTTATAATTTAATATGTAAAATAATTATATAGTTATATATAATATATAAATAATTATAATTTACATAGTATTGCCTTCCCTGTGAGATGTTTGGGGAATTATCAAAGTCTTGTGTTTTATTGCACTGCTTTGTTGATGAGCAGTGTCCAGTCTTTCTGACAACTGACTCCTTTCACATTTATCTTGATGCCTTTTCCCATGCCTTGTTCTCCTGCCACAGATAAGAATGAAATAAGTCAAAGGATATCCACTCTCATTGTGCTAGGACTCTTCTCAAGGCACTGGCCTCTATTTGTGTACCCCATATCACTACTGAGACATGGAATACTTAAGCAAAATTTCATGTTTGAACAGGCTAGTTATTGGGGGTAAGTCTACAAAGGCATATAAAATGAATGCTTTGTATAGACTAGCACAAAGACTTCAAGAAATTAAGAAATAAGAAGCCGGGGGTGGTGGTGGCGCACGCCTTTAATCCCAGCACTTGGGAGGCAGAGACAGGC
>NC_045030.1:96468966-96488323 GCF_008632895.1 Mastomys coucha
GAAAGAAAGAAGAAAATGTTTTCCAAACAAAAGAACAAGACAAATATTTCGAAAGAGGTACTAATGATAAGAAGATATATGGAGTTAGGCATGATGCTGTGTCAGTTTTCCCAGTACTTAGGTGGCTAATTCAGAAAAAAAAAATCTTTAGTTCAAGGCCAGTCTGAGCTACAGAGAAGGCAATTCTCAAAATGTATATTCAAAGTAACCATTGTAAAAATTACAGAAAAGGTCAAATGAAAAAAGACATGCATGGAGAATTTGAATGAAGAAAGTGGAAATACAAAACATACCGAACATATCCTGGCATCAGTACTGCATTCTGTAAGGGCCAGGAAGATGGCAGGATTATACCATTGTTCTGTGCCAGCTAGAAGCCATGCCTGTTCATTGTTCCTCGGGCCATGTCACTCAGCTGAGTCATGGCTGAGAAATGGTACTCTGGAGCAGTATACACTGTTAAATCTGCTAGAAACTGCAGAAAAGATGCCTATGAAGCATGTTAAAAGCTAGCCTAGGTCTGCTTCAGTAAATCTCCATCAAAGCTATTATTGGTGCTATTATGGAAAGCTCTGAATGGAAAGAAAGGGGATTAAAAACAAGTTGATGAAAATGTGATGTGACCATTGTGATCCTGCCATCTTTGTGAACCATGTTAAATGCAGCACCTAGCCTGACAGTGGAGTTCTTACAAAATAGAATTAGCAGGTGGATGTCTTGTAATTAAATTCCTGTAGCAAACAGTAAGGAATTCATCCAACTCTTATTTCCGACCTTTCATAGGGCAGTAAGAAAGAGTATTAGACATGAATAACAGGTAAACTTTTTTCTTTTTCCCTGTTAATTCATTTATTTATTCATTGTACAGCCCAATTGCTGCCCCCTCCTCCCAGTCTGCTTGTATACAGTCCCTCTCCTATCCCTCCTTCACTTCACCTCTTAGCAGGGGGAGGCCCTTATATGTTGAAAGTAGTGTAATGAGAAAAGGGAAGCTTGATTCTAAATTTAGTGAAGCACAGTATAAAAATCAGTAAATAGTATATATTTCATATAGAATGTTGTTCTGTGAGATATTTTCTGGGATCTTATATCATATATTCTAAGCTAAATGAGATGTAAATATTAAGAAACCTTAGAGATACCGGGAAACAACCTAAAGCTCAGTGATCCACTCATGATATCTTGTTATTCACTATTAAGTGAAAGAGAAGTTTCCACTGCAGGAAGTGGTGCTCATGAAAAGTTAGCCCTAGGAATGGAAAGGTACCTCAGCTCTTAAAGCCATACACTGTTCTTTCAGAGTTCATTTCCCAGCACCCATATCTGGCAGCTCACAATTGCTTGTAATCCTAACGCCAGAGAATTCAACATTCTTTCTCAAGCTCTGTAGATATCTGTGTTCATGTGCACATACCTCTGCCCCCCCCCACATACGTGCACACACACAATTACAGATAAAGGATAAATGCTTTTTAAAAATCCTTACCATCTGAAGCCCCGAGGGCCAGCAGAAAGAATGGAAACAGGCAACCTCAGGAGGTAGGAGGTGGGAGGACCCTCCAGAATGCACCAGAGACCTGGGAGGTGAGAGACTCACAGGAATCAAAGGGAGGAACCTTAGATGAAATGCCTACAGTGGGGAGAGGAAACTTGTAGAACCCACCTCCAGCAGGAAGACAGGACATCAAGTGAAGGATGGGGTTGCCATCCCACAGTCACAACTCTGACCCATAATTGTTCCTGTCTAAAAGAGTTACAGGGATGGAAATGGAGAGGAGCCTGAGGAAAAGAAGGTCGAGCAACAGGCCCAAAGTGGGATCCAGCTCAAGGGGAGGTCCCAAGGCCTGACACTATTACTGAGGCTATGGAGCGCTCACAAAAAGGGACCTAGCATGACTGCACTCTGAAAGACCCAACAAGCAGCTGAAAGAGTCAGTTTTAGATATTTGCACCCAACCAATGGACAGAAGCAGCTGACCCCTGTTGTTGAATTAGGGAAGGCTGAAGGAAGCTGAGGAGAAGGGCGATCCTGTAGGAGGACCAGAAGTCTCAATCTGGACCACCAAGATTTCTCAAACACTGGACCACCAAACAGACAGCATACACCAGCTGATATGAGGCCCCCAATACACATACAGTAGAAGACTGCCAGGTCTGTGTTCATTCAGAGATGATGTACCTATCCCTCAAGAGACTGGAGGCTCCAGGGAATTTAGAGGTCAGGTGGGGTGGGCGGTGGGGACATCCATGTGGAGATGGGGGTAGGGGGTAAGGAGGTGGTATGGGATGTGGAACAGTCAGAGGGTGGATGGGGGGAATAAAATCTGGAGTGTAAAAAAATAAATTAGTTAAAATTTAAAAAAAAGAAAAAACCTTACCATCAAGGAAATGTTTATTATCACTGAAAGATATGGAGACTCCACATTTATTCACTTTTTTGTATATGCTATGGATCATCCATCCCATCAACACTAGCAGAAAATAGTATCCTTATTCACATTTCTACAATAACAAAATTATGAAACTTACATATACAAGAAGAAAATATTAAAGGCATATATGTATTAAAAGGTATTATTGTTAGTACTTGCATGAATTGGTTTTCTAATTTTGGTCGATCACAGTCTCTGATCCTACTAACTTTAAACTATCCTAAGCACCATGGAAATTGCTGATGCACTAAATAATAAATAATATGGATAACAATGAGCATCTACTGTCATTGTTGTCAAGTAATATAGCTGAAGTAAAAAAAAATTAGTGAAGTACACAAAAATCTTTGGAATTTTGTCAGCTTAGTCAAAGTAGAAAAAAGAATTTAAAAGGCTAAGGCACATATACCATCAAAATACCATCAAAAGGATCAATATGTGTAGTGCGAAATTTCAAAGAGAAAAGAAAAAAAGACATAGAAAGATTATTTAAGGAAACAATACACAACCCTCCCCCCAATTCTGAGAAAAAAAAATGGTTATACAGATTTAAGAAGGCTAACTGATTAAAATGAGATTAATTAAAAGAAATTTACAGCACAGCCATATTTATTTTTTTATTTTTTAAATTAAAATGTAAGTACCACATTTTTCTTTCCTTTCCTCTTTCCAACCCCTTCAATGTAACTTTCTGTGTTTGTTTTCCAATTCATGATTTCTTTTTCTTTAATTATTGTTGTTAACACAATCATGTTTATTTACATGATTAAAATTCAAGAACAAAGAAAGAATTTTGAAAGCAGTAAAAGTGACTTAGCATAAAAAGGAACTCATGAAACTATCACTTTCTCAGAACAAATCTTAAAAACATAAGGGAGTAGGATGATATACTTAAAATACTGAAATTTTAAAAAAACTACTGAACAAGAATATTACGCCTAACTGAACCATACTTCAAAAATGAATACTGTCCTTTGCAACCAAAAGTTGAGAAACAACATCACCTTGCCTATTAAGAAACACCTAGGGCAATGTTTTAAATTTAAAGTTTACTAAGCAGCCATATGGCTACATACAAATATAGAAAAATAGTTGTATAGACTAATAAGGAATACTACTATGGTGTTATATCAATAATTTTAAATTTGAATATAAAGACAAAGGTTACTTAAAGCAAATATTTACAAAAGATGTATATGGATATACAATGTGAAAAACATGAACTGTGATACAGTTGATTACATGAATAAGTAAAAGTAGAGTTATCATATGCAGCGAAACTATTGATATAAGCAAAAATAGACTCCCAAAGCTTGATTTATACAAACCTATGTTAAACATAAAAGTGTCTATAGAAATACAAACAAAAATTAAATTGAGCCAAAAAATTGGTCAAATATGAATATGGACAACATAAGGAAACCAAGAACTAAGTAACTGTGAAAATGATAGAAAAATATTTATAAATAACTTTTAAATGTAAGTGGATTAGGACCCCCAAATCAAAGGATATCTAAATGCTGCATGAATTAAGAACAAAATCCAACAACCTACTTCCTAAAAGATAATCTCTTTAAATATAAGGATAAAAATAGACTTAAGATAAAACAGTAGAAATATGTTCTTTACAAATTATCACCCAAAGTAATCAGAGATGGCTATATCAGGTAGCATACTTTGAGTCATAAAGGAAGCAGTGATAACAAAGTATCGTTATATAATATGTGTCAGTTTAACATAGAGATGTATTTATTATAAATCTGTATGTACCTATCATTTGAGCACCAAAAAGCATCAAGTGAATATTAATAGAATTATAAGCTATATCTATAGAAATAAGATAATAGTTTTAACTTTTGTTCCCCATTTTCAAAAATAGATGGACTACCCATCCAGAACAATCATAGCATAATACTGGACTAAAGCAGTGTTATAGATCAAATAAATCAAGAACATAAAGAACATTCTACTAGAGACGACCCCTGCAGAAGGCATGGGTGGTGCTTTGCCCAGTGTTATGCTATGCAGGTGGGGCACCACTAAGATGAGCAAATAAGTAAAGGAGAGATGGAAGAGAAAGAGAAGCAGAACACTGTGTGTGCAGTGAAGAGAGGCAAAACCAGAGGCTTAAGGGTAGTGAGAAACAGGCCAATATGACTAGACAGAGATGCCACCTGAGGCTATGTTGAGGTCCTGGCCTATGCTATGACCAAAAGCCATGTCCGTGTCTGTGGCCCTGGAGCAGCAGGGGTCTTTGTCAATGTCTGTGGCCCATGTTACCACCAAAGGCCATGGATGTGTCCCTGGTCTGGGCTGCCACTGGGGTCATATTGATGTCTGCAGGCTGTGCAGAGCTTGCTCTTCCCCTCAATGTCTACAGCACTCAGGAGAATGGCCCCCCACACCTACCCTTGGAAGCACAGTAGAGCTGGCCCTGGTTGCTGAGGTTGAAGGTGAGCCAACCTAAGGGTGTGAGCATGGGAAAGTGTGCTACAACCCGTGATGGCTGTAGCACTAGGGTGAGCTGTCCCTGTCCCTGATCTCCCCAGCATTGGAGAACTGACCCAGGTGGTATGAAGATGGGAGAGCTATTGAGCTGACCAACTCCATTACCACCCCATCCCAGAACCAATGCTTTGTGTTTGCCCACCCCAACATCTACCCCATCTATGAACTGCTGGAGCATGAGAAGGGGCTGGGCCTCCTGAACCAAAGTGCAAGATCTCCACAACACGGGCCAACAATGGAATATCTGAGAGGAGTCCCAGAGAGGATCCAGTATTGATAGTGTAGCAGAAGCCAGAGGCCTTGAACCAGACTCATCTGCACTGAACATTTGCAAATAAAAGCTGTTTGGGTAAAAGGGTATATTATGTGACACACCATGACACACCACAGCATCTATGGTGAGAAGTTTGTTTGTTTGTTTGCTTGTTTGTTTTCTTTTGGGGGGAGGTTGCAGAGGGCAGATATGAAGGAACAGGGAGATGGGTGGGATTGGAGTACATAGTGGGATTAGGGTGCATGATGTGAAATTCACAAAGAATCAATAAAAAGTTAAGAACAACAAAACCAAAACAAAACAAGAAAACATTCTACTAAATAAGAGAATACTTTTATTACATACAAGATACAAAACAAAGCTTAAAAACTTTAAGAAAAAAACTAAAATGAGTAATTGAAAAAACTAGAAATGTTCACAATATAGCTTGTGAAATACTAATGAGGCAAGAAATCTAAACATAAATTAAAATCTTGAGACAGAAAGAAAATAAAAGAGAAACAATAAGTTGAGGACCTATTTTGCTTAACTCTAGTTACATTCATATTTACTGCAAATGGCATAATATAGGTTGTTCTTCATGACTGAATAAAATTCCATTATCTTTATTTGTTCATCTGTTATCAGATACCTAGACAAATTCTAAACCTGGCTATGATGAATAATGTTACTATAAGTATAGATGTTCAAGATTCTCTGTGCTGTTTTGAATAATAGTCCAGCAGATATATACAGATGAGTTATACTGGGGAATCATGTGGTAGTGTTATTTCTAGATTTTCCAATAACCTCAATAGTGATTTACATAGTAGCTAGACTAATATATATATATATATATATATATATATATATATATATATATATCTCCATTAGCAGTATATAAAGATTCTTCCCTGCATCCTCTGCATTTGTCTTAATCATAGCCATTTTGACTGTGGTAAAACAGAATCTCCTTTTAATTTTAATTTACATATCACTGACTAAGGATGCTGAATAATTTTTTGGTTTTTTGTTTGTTTTATTGTTTTGTTTTTCGAGACAGGGTTTCTCAGTATAGCCCTGGCTGTCCTAGAACTCACTCTGTGGACCAGGCTGGCCTTGAACTCAGAAATCTGCCTGCTTCTGCCTCCCAAGTGCTGGGACTAAAGGTGTGCACCACCACCACCTGGCTGAACATTTTTATGTTTATTGGCCACCTATCCATATTTTAAGAACTGCATGTCTGCTTCATTAGCTCATTTATTGATTAAGTTGTTTGGGGATTAGGGTATTTCATTTTTTGAGCAGGGATTAGGGTATTTCATTTTTTTTTGAGCTCTTTACATATTATGGCTACTTCTCTTGTATTGATAGTTAGCAAATATTTCTTCACATGATATAGGCTGTCTCTTCACTTGGTTAATCAGTTCATTTCTTTTGCAGAAGATTTTTAATTTCATGAAATTACAATTGTCATTTATTTGTTTGTTTGTTTGTTTAGCGAGTTATTAGAATTCCTTATTAATGCCATTTCCTAGGCTGACATCTTGAAGCGTTTTCTCTAAGTTATACTTTTAGCAGTTTCAGACCTTACATTAAGTTCCATGATAATTCTGAACAGAATTTTAAAATAGGATTAAAGATGGGAAAGGACCTTTAAACTTCTATGTGTGAATGTTTGGGTTTTCCCAGAGCCCATTGTTAAAGAGGCTTTCTTTTGTCCAAAGTATGTTTGGAGAATCATCAAAACCCAAGTGGCTGCAAGCAATGTGGGCTTATTTTCCAGCTTCTATCACAGTGATTAAAGGGGGAACTAAGAATCCAAGATAAAACCATGACTATACAGTTTTATGATTTTCTTATGAATAGACTTTCTACTCTATTTTCATTTTTTCAAAAAAGTTTTTCACATGGTATATCCAGAAAATACATCATTGGCCTTAATGTATAAATGTGAAAGAAAAAAAAACAGCATTAGATAAACCATTTTCAGCAGTATAGAAAACATGTTTCAGCTAGGTCATATTACAGTGATAGCATACTTTTTCTAGCATGCTTGACACCTGGGTTTGGTCCTCAGAACATAATAAATGAAGAAGTAAGGAAATAAAAATATGAAGGAAGGAAAAAACTGGGAGGAGAGGAAGGAGAAAGAATGCAAGAAAGAAAGGCAGCTGTTAATTATGACAGCTTTTCCTTTTTCCTTCTACATGTTTCATATATTACAAAAGTAGAATTCATATTTTCCAGAGTAGGTGTATCTTTTGTAACTATAGAAACGAAGCTTTCCATTTTGAAATATTTATTTAGCTAAAAACAGCAATGCAAAGTTCATTCTGATTCTAAAATCATGTACAAATTTAGACAACTGCTCAAAGAATTGAAGTCTCTTTGATATTGTAATTTAGAAGTATTTAGATATTTTTAAGGTAAATTTACCATGTGAGTCTATTTATGTTACATGCAACCTTACGATTAGAAAAATTTCCTCATATGTTAATTTTAACCATATATTATTAAAATATATTAAGCATACCCAAATCATAGATACTTGTAATAGTGTCAAAAAACCTTTCATATGAAGTCAGAAAATCTAAGTTGTAATTACAGTTTGCCTTCTATTACAGAATATAAATTTGAGCAATTGACTTACTGTCTCTGAAAACAAATATTCTCTTATCAGTAACAAAAGTATACTCTTTACCTCACATAGTTTTTGTGAGAATAAATTTAAGTGACAAATATGAAATTACTTTTTAGACAGTAAGTTTCTATACTAAGAATGTTAATAAAATGGAATAAATTTTACATTAAGTGGATAATTATCATGTGATGGTCATTGTACTAGTTGTTCATTTTTTTATATTTATTGTTCTTAGCAAGGCCAAGACAAGTTTGTTGCTAAAAAATAGTAGTTGGTGGGACTTTGTAAGTATAGTTTCTGATGCACACAATCTCACAGCAAAGTCCTGGATTCTCTAATTCTTACAATCTTTCTTCCCACTCCTCAACAATGTTTCCTGAGCCTTAGGTAAAGGAGTGTGTTAAAGAAGCATCCATTGGTACTGGGAACTACAACTACATTTTGATTGATTGTGGTTTTCTGTAGTGGTCTCCATCTGTTGCAAAGAGAAGTATCCTTAATAAAGGGAGAAATACTACACCTATCTCTGGTTATAAGAACAAATGCTTGGGCTGGAGAGATGGCTCAGCAGGTAAGAGAACTGACTGCTCTTCCAGAAGTCGTGAGTCCCAGCAACCACATGGTGGCTCACAACCATCTGTAATGAGATCTGATGCCCTCTTCTGAGGTGTCTGAAGACAGCTACAGTGTACTTACATAAAATAAATAAATCTTAAAAAAGAGAACAAATGCTTATAAATTGCTGTTAGGGATTATGCTGGTTTAGTAAATTAGTGATTATAAATTCTCCTCTTAAGGAGTTAGAGAAAGGACCAATGGAGCTGAGGGGTTTGCAGCCCCTTAGGACTAACAACAATATGAACTAACTAGTACCCTCAGAGCTCCCAGGGACTAAACCACCAACCAAGGAGTACACATGGAGGGGTCTGATTGTTCTGGCAGCATGTATATAGTAGAGGATTGCAAATTCGATCAGCAATAGGAGGAGAGGACCTCAGCCCTGAGAAGGTTCTGTGCCCCAGTGTAGGGGAATGCCAGGGTCAGAAAGTGGGAGAGGGCAGGGTGGCAGGCATGGGGAAGTGGGAGGAAACAAGGGTTTGTTTTGTTGTTTTTGTTTGTTTCTTTGTTTTTTGGAGGGGAAACTGGGAATGGAGAAATTTACATGTAAATAAAGAAAATATCAAAAAAAATAATAAATTCTCCTCTTAATAATAGATACTCAGCAATGAGTAGTTATTAAAGTTTCCAGTACCAAGCATGGTACTCTTGTTGAGAGGGTCTTAATGGATGGATGGATGGATAGATGGATGGATCGATCATACCCATATTCTGTTACTATCACTTATTTCCCTCTCATTTTCACTGAACACTTTCTTTTTACCTGTTCTTCCTTCTTTTTTCTTTCTCTCTTTCTTCCTTCCTTCCTTTATTCCTTTCTTTCTTTTTCTTTTTTTAAAATATTTATTTATTTATTTTATGTATATGAATACACACTGTAGCTCTACAGACAGTCGTGAGCCTTCATCTGGTTGTTGGGAATTGACTTTTAGGACATCTGCTTGCTCCGGTCTGCCCCACTCACTCTGGACCAAAGATTTATATATTATTATAAATAAGTACACTGTAGCTGTCTTCAGACACACCAGAAGAGGGCGTCAGATCTCATTACAGATGGTTGTGAGCCACCATGTGGTTGCTGGGATTTGAACTCAGGACCTTTGGAAGAGCAGTTGTTGCTCTTACCTGCTGAGCCGTCTCACCAGCTCCTTCTTTTCTTTTTCTGAATCCTAAATCTTCTAAATGTTTTCTTCTTATTTGCAGGCCTTTTAGCAACCAACTGTGCTTAATTAGGGTTGCTTGCAGGAGCATTGTTTAGGGTTTTTTTCATAGTATGACCAACTAACCACTGGTTACTTCACTAAAAAAATGATCCACCCTTTCATGGTAGCCATTAACTACCCATGTCTCCTAGGGAAGGAATCCACAATATTTATTCAGGCAGAAGATCTGTGCACAAGATTGGACACATCAGGAGAGGCTTCTTAACAATCCATGTCACTGTTTTTGTTCAGAAAAGTGAAAAGGAAAGTATGGGGCAGAAGTTATATAACAAAAGGTTTACAGGTTCATCACATTAAGACATTTTAGTAGAACTAGAAAGTAACTGAACTGGCTGAAAGGGAGACAGGTTTCTGATGCTGATTCTCACTGCAGTCTGATTTTATCCTAGTTCATCTACACAAGACTTCAAAATAACAAGGTATAAGGTAGATAATTTGTCTTTTGAAAAAACTTTGCTAACATATTACATAAAAATTATTGCATTAAACTTATAATGAACTTATGGAGTTAGTAACAAATAATGAATGTTTAGTCATGTGCTAGCCTTAATGGAAAGACATGTAAACAGTTCTGCTGTAACTCCTTCCATCTTACCGATCTATGACATGAACTATTGCTTTAAACTTACTATGAACTAATGGAATGTAAAAATGCTTAGGAAAACATGTGGTCAATTATCCTGAGAAAGTATAAAAACTAAGAAATACAGGGCTGGTGTGATGGCTCAGCTGGTAAGAGCACTGACTGCTCTTCTGACAGTCCTGAGTTCGGATCCCAGCAACCACATGGTGGCTCACAACCACCTGTAATGAGATCAGACGCCCTCTTCTGGTGCGTCTGAAGACAACTGCAGCAGATTACTCCGGAGTGAGCGGGGCCAGAGCGAGCGGGACTGGCAGAAGTCCTGAGTTCAACAGCAGCAACACACATGATGGCTCACGGCCATCTGTACAGCTACAGTGTACTCATACACATTAAAAAAAAAGAAAGAAAGAAATACAATAAAGCATAGGTACAGCCTTCATCTTCATCTTCATCTTCATCTTCATCCAGTATGTGTGTGTGTCTCTGTGTATGCTTAAACTTTCTCACATTTCTTTTCCTTTCTTTTCTTTTTCTCTCTGGCTCTTGCTTGACCAGAAAGAGGCCTGAGTCAAAGAAAAATCAACCCAAGTAACAAATTCTTTTCCCCTGCTGCCATCATCAGGAGTTAATTGCCAGAAGCCAGTTGCTTTTGGCCACAGAATAAGAAGAATTAACCGCCAAAAGTCATCAGCTTTTGGCCCCTATCTCCAGCCAGCAACAATACTTTGCTGCCTTCCTCAGGCCTGGAGCTGGGCCTCAACACATAGGATCATCCTATAGTTGGTTGGACCACAAATTGATAGGTGTCCTCATTTTTTTAAAGAAAGAGGAAACTTAGAAATCTATGAGTATAATTCCAGATTTTAAAACTTCTTTGTGTGATTCAGTGAAAGAGAAGAGTAAGAATAAGAAAATTTAGATTCAATTCCAAAGAGAGATATAAAGGGGGAGTTTGAAAATTCAGACAGGTAAGAAGATGACCAAAAAGTAAGAAGAAAAAGAAAGATTTAACGAAAAAATAAGGGAAGCAAACAACAGCCCCCGCTCTGTGGGTGCCCAGATTGAGGAGGAGAAACAGAAGTTTCATTCAGCAGATAGGCTTGTGGGTATGTGATGGTTAGTGTTAACTATCAGATTGCCAAAATCTATAATTACCTGGGCTATTGTCTTCTAAGCATATTTATGCAAGATCTTCTTGCTTATACCAATTGATGTGGGAAGTCCTACCCACTATGGTAGGGCACCATTCCCTAGGCAGAAGATCCTGAACCATATAAGCCTCTCTGGGAATAAAGGGCGAGAGGGGGCTGGGAAAGGAAGCAGCCGTCCGGTGGTTCAGGCATGGGCAGGTGTGGGAGTTCTTGGTCCGGTCTCATGGCTGGGCCCACACAGCGCATCTAGTTGAAAGGAGGCAATGCATGGTCATAAGATGTTTTATTATAGAAAGGAGAGAGAAGAGATAGGAAAGTAAAGGCTGGCCATGGCCACGTGGAGAGAGGGGGAAGGGAGGAAGAGAAAGTAAAGATAAGAAGAGTAAGAGGATAAGAGGGGAGAGAGAAGAAAAAAAGGAAAAGAGGAGGAGGAGGAGGAGGAGGAGGAGGAGGAGGAGGAAAGGAGGGGGCAAACTGTCCTTTATATGGTGGCTGCGCTATCTGTCTGTGGGGCTGGGCTACCTGTCTGTGGAGTGGGACATACCTGGCTATGGTCAAATGACTGGAGGTGGAGTCCAGCCAGAATGCTGGGAACTTGTGGCATTGTCTACTCGATAGATAGCACAGGCTAATGGAGTTGGAAGACTTGTGGAATCAGCTATCTGTGTCTGGGAACGTGTCTCCACTGTTCCGTCCCTGGTGGAATCTTTTACTGGGTCTCCAGAAGTTAAGACTCGCTCAAACAAAACACAGACTGCTTTTCACAGTCCCACACAGAAGCCCAACGATCCCTACCTACCACACTATGCATATAACTGTCAGTGCCCAACTTTCAGTGACCTTCCACAAATACTACAACATACATCGTTTTTTCCATCTCCATGTTCCCTCCCAGGCCTCACTTCAACCTGTATACTAACAAAAACAGTATTTCCCCTTCCACTTTCATACCACATATATACTACTAGTCCCCTCACTTAAAGCCTCTTTTACTCCCTTTTCCTGGGCTCCACACAGACTGTCACATAAATAAACATATAAAATTTAGAAGCTAGCATCTGCTTATGAGACAAACCATGTTATTTTTGTCTCTCTGAACCTCGTTTAACATGATATGTTCCAGTTCCAAATTGGTTTCTCTATGTTCTGCATCCAAAGTATGTTTTGTTTTCGTCAATAAGGCCTTGCCATTTATTTACTCTGGGCACCCAAGAGCAAGGGCAGTAACATAGTAATATGAAGGTCTTTTGTCCCTTCCTAATCGATACCTTGAAGGGTGGTAACCCTTCAAGATTTCTTAGATTTTTCTTTAATAATCTATGTGTATCCATGCAGAGTAATTCTGTTCAAACTCTTTTTTTGGATGAGGGTATATTTTGAAATTAACTTACTAATTAACATGCATTCTTACAAAACAATCATCAAGTTGCTTAGCCACTTGAAGACAAACAAGATTTCTATTTGGTTGTTTCTGGATAGCTCTACCCTATATGGCTATTGGACATTATTTTAGCATTTAATATTTTAGTTTAATAAACATAGCAAGCTGGTTCTATTTCCAGTGGGTATCATGTACCACATTTTGAAATGGATTGAAGTAAAGCTGAGCCTGGAAAACTGCTCTGTGCAAATGCAAACCTGATGAATTTTTTACAAAACGAAAGGATTGTGGTTAGGAGAAGAAAGTAGAAAACTGACCTTTTGGCTTGGTGAAATCTCTATGAGACAATATTTGGAATTTTTGCGAGCATATTTTTCTCTCCTGCTTTAGATTAAATTGCAAACGATCACTTATTCACTTGTACTTATTTTGTTGCTGTTTTGAAGCAGTATCTTTCCCATTGATTCCAAGGTCAGCCTTCTGAGTGCCAGGAATACATGCTAGATCGCCTAGCTTTAATTATATTCTTTTTAATATTTCCATTATTATTATTATTATTATTATTATTATTATTATTATTATTATATCTTTTCTTACAGCTGTTATCCCCATCCCTGTCCACCCTCTGAGGGTGTTCCTCATTGCATTTCTCATCACCCCCTGTCTCCAAGAGGATATCCCCACTCCCACCTCACCAAACCTCCCCATTCCCTGATAAGGAATTAGAGAAAAAGACAGAATAAAAGAGGGATGGATGTGTGCAAAGTACACACAGTGTGTGACTGTGTGTGGGGGGTGTGTACAATTATATAAAAATATTTAAAATATGTATAAGGTAAAATCAAATGTAAGAAAGCAGAATGAAATATTAAATTGCATATTAGCTAAAAATAATTTAACAATGAATATAAGGTATAGAAATTTGTTTCAGGTTCGATTCTGAAACTAAAATATATGTGGCATATATCAATACAAGATGTAGGACAAGTAACCATTTTCTTAAAATTTTTTAATAATTTTAAAGGTTGGTCCAAGTTTATTTCTACTGAGTTATTTTTCTCCTATGTTAAGAAAATTTGCAATGACTAATGATTTCAATAAGAGTTTGTGGTCTAGGTAGTATTTTCTGTGAGTTAAATTGTGTTATGTGTCTTTATGAACATGATGGAAATTTTCACATGATGTCAATGTAAGTCTTAATAGAAGAGGATAAGCAAAGTAATATATAGTATATTATCTAAGAGAAACAAAATAGCCTTTTATACCTATTTAATAATATGTGCCCAAGGTCTGGTGAGTTGGCTCAGCGGGTAAGAGCACTGACTGCTCTTCTGAAGGTCCTGAGTTCAAATCCCAGCAACCACATGGTGGCTCACAACCACCCATAATGAGATCAGATGTCCTCTTCTGGTGTGTCAGAAGACAGCTACAGTGTATTTATGTATAATAATAAATAAATCTTAAAAAAAATAATATGTGCCCAAAATAAAGAGGAAGTCCCATAAATGGTTTTTTAAGTGATTTTGGGGTTTTAAATAAGTGCAAGACAAAAAAAATCAGTACTTTTGTACACTAGATATTATTCTGATGAGAACAAAATATAAATCAATAAATGCATGAATTACAAAGGAAATCAACTTAAAAGTTTTAACAACCCAATAAATGTGAAAGCAAAATTAAATTTAGTATCTTTGTGTTGGGTAATTAACTAAAGGAAAGTTTTTGAGACAGAGTCCCACAGTATAAACCAGGCTTGTCTTGAACACATGGAATCAGATTCCAAGGGCTGGAATTATAAGCATGAGCCACATGGAATTATAAGCATGAGCCACAATGCCCAGCAAAAACAAAAATTTAAAGCCAAAAGTTCTAGTGAAGTCACTGGAGAAGTCATTGACATCCTTCCTTAATACCAGTTCAGAAATGTTATTTTTGTATGAATGTTTTCAGATATGAATCCCAAAGTAAAAAAAAAAATAACCAGCCATGACACTGTTAAAACTATGTGTAGCTTTTCTTGCTTGTATAAATACAATTGACATGATTTGAAAGACTTTAGTATGTTGGTTACATGGATAGCCTTGTTTTGTATTACTGAACACAGCTGATGCCTGAAAAAAATTTCCAAGCTCACAGCCCTTATACCCTTGCTCCACTTACTTTTAAAATATGTAAGAACACTTAAAGAAAACATGACCATGAATTTGAAAGAGCAAGGTGGGCTACATGGGAGAAGAAAGGGGGTAGAGAAAATGTAATCATAATCTCAAAAAAAAATAAAAAATATTAAAATAAACCAACAAATAGGTGAGGATGGTTATACATGCCTTTGATTCCAGAACTAGGCAGATAGGGGCTTGCTGATTTCTCTGAGTTCAAGGCCATCCTGGTCTATATAACAAGTTCAAGGCTAGCCAAGCTAGATGGTGAGAAGCTTTTCAAATGTTAAATGAAACTATAAAAAGAAAACAGCTCTGAAACAGATGTAGTAACTTACAGTTATAATTTTGCTACTCAGGAAGCTGAGCCAAAGGATTTCTATGAGTTCAAAGCTAGCCTGGGCTGTAGTGTGAAACACTGTCCCAAAGAAAAACCTTGCACACTGTGGAATCTGCTGCTTCCTTTATGTATGTTGAGAATTTACTGCATTCTGTTGACTTTTCTAAGTTCTTCATCATCCTTATCCTGTAATCCTTACAATTATTCTGTGAGATATCAATTAACATTTTCATTTCACACATAAGAAAAACTGAAATCCCAAATGATGAAAAAAATAGAACTGAAAACTGCCAGGACAGGTTGAGTGTGTATATGAGGAGTTAGAAATAAAATTGCATCTAATCCTCTTCTGTAATTAATATTTTACTGTTTATCAAATCAGTTGAGTTGATATTTTTTTTTCTATTTTACAGGGTCTCCCTCTGTTGCCTATAGGGAGGGATATCTCTCCCAAGGCTCAAGGGAACCTCCTGTCTTGGCCTCCTGAATTAATGGAACTTGAGGTATGCATCACTATGCATAGCTGGTTTGCTCCTTTTGTTTACCAGTTACAATGAGTAAAAGAGGTGGAGTTTGCACACATATACACACACACTTTCTTACAGCTAGAACATGTCTTTGCAGTGTTTCCCTTGCATGATACTTTAGTTGTCTAACAATTTTAATCTCTATTCAATTCCCCTGGAAGATGGGATTCTTAATGTTTTGTAAACAATAATGATGAGGATATGTTTTTCAGGAGTGGATTGTAGTCTTAACAAGATGGATCTGATGTGTATCTATAAATACTTTCCCAGGACAAAAGAAGAAAAAGAGTCTTGTCAACACACACACACACACGCACGCACACACACACACACACACACCCCACACACACACACACTGATACAGTGCGATTTCTCTCAAATTTGTAATAATAACTTTAGCTATCATTTTAGGGGTTATAGTTTTATTACACTTACTGAAATTTCATCTAGAACTATTGGAATTAATGATTCTTTATACCATTGTAAACAGGAAAGTCAAATTCGAGAGAATTTGTAATTTCTGAGGGAAAAACTGTGTATTTTGTGTTTTTCCCAGAATGTTACTATATATGATTATGCCATATGTGTTTATTTGTAGAGACTGCTAACATCTGAACATACAAAACCAAACAGACAAATTCTTGCACCATTGCTCCCCCAGCATTCTACTCTAGAGGAATGCCACAGTACATGGATTCCAAGCAGGTTAAAAAGAAAAATAGCTGATTAGATCTCAGAGCACCTAGTGAACGGGATGACGGCCACAGCTGCAGTGGAGACACCAAAAATGGAGAAGAGTGCTTCCAAGGAAGAGAAGCAACAGCCAAAGCAGGAGGACAGCACAGACCGAGGCAATGCTGATTCTGAAGAATGGGTGAACTCTGAGAGTGACCCTGAACAGATGACCTTTAAGAGTGGCCACAACAGCTACCAATCTGCAGATATTCAGTTGAAGAAGAAAGAGATGCTCTCCAAGCCACATCGCCCACTCTGTCGGTCACCCTGCCTGGACCGGCCAAGCTTCTCCCAGAGCAGTATTTTACAGGATGGGAAGCTAGACTTGGAGAAAGAATACCAAGCCAAGATGGATTTTGCTCTAAAGTTGGGTTATGCAGAAGAACAAATTCAATCAGTGCTTAATAAACTAGGCCCAGAATCACTTATTAATGATGTATTAGCAGAACTTGTCAGACTTGGAAACAAAGGTGATTCAGAAGCACAAGTCAACTTGAGTCTGTTATTGCCCAGAGGAGCTAGCTCCAGAGAGATTGCAAGCCCTGAATTGTCTCTTGAAGATGAAATAGACAATAGTGATAATTTAAGACCAATTGTTATTGATGGAAGTAATGTGGCAATGAGGTAAGCCTCATGTATTTTTTCCTCTCCTTCTAAAACAGAAAGTGTCTTCTATTACAAAGCACCATAAGAACTTTGTTGTTTATGTTTTGCATTCCTATAGATGGACAGACTCTAGAATTATCCTTCCCTTGCCTTTTCATTCTCCTTTGGAATTGCTACCAAATTGTCTTCAAGTGTTTTTGATGAAACATTAGATATTAGTGATGCTTCAACAGAGCCAGAATGTTTAATGCCAATGTCCAGTCATTACTAGACTGATCATCTTCAAAACCACGACTTACATGTTGCCAGTTGAAGTCTCACTTAGAAACTTTCTGTATCCCAATCACTAATACACAACACTGAGATCATTGTTTCTGCCTTCAAGGCAAAAGTGTGATCAGGACTTTTCTCCTCCCACTTAACTGCATCATTTATCTTAGTCTCTTTAATAGTCTTCTTGTAAATTATGCTGGCTTCTATATCCACTACCTGTATTCATGTCATTTCCCAACCTAGAAATTATACTCTCCTTAAAGATGTACCACCTACATCTCTGTGGTTTTTCTAAACTCAATGATTATCCATACTAGAATAAATATTTACCCCACAAAGATATCCACATGCTAATCTCTGAGCCTATAAGTCTGTTAAATCATAAAACATACCTTGTATATGTCTTCAACTTAAGTAGTTTGAGCTGGGGAATGTTACCTTGTATGACTAAGATTAGCCAAGAGTTGCTGCTAGAGGAAGGCAACAGGACCAGAATAAATAGCAAGACATGCTACAGAAATAAGAAATGAGGGGCTGGCGAGATGGCTCAGCGGGTAAGAGCACCGACTGCTCTTCCGAAGGTCCTCAGTTCAAATCCCAGCAACCACATGGTGGCTCACAACCACCCATAATGAGATCTGACGCCCTCTTATGGAGTGTCTGAAGACAGCTACTGTGTACTTATAATAAATAAATAAATCTTTTTTTAAAAAGAAGTAAGAAATGAGAGTGTAAGAAGAGGGCCATGAACACAGGAGTGAAGGTAGACTAAAAAAAAGCTGAAAAGTATTAGGAAACATCTTAAGCCTGAAGAAAGAAAGCAGCCTTGCCAAAATTTTGATTTTAGATTTTTGATCTCTTAAACTATAAAATAGTAATTTCTATACATGTAGTAATTTGTTATAATAACAATGGGAAACTAGTACACTGACTCCTGGTGAGACTGTCATCACTATGAGAGTCAGTGTGCTGACTCCTCAAAACTAAACATCAAACTAGCACATGGTCCAAGCATACTAGTCCTGGATGTATAACCGAAAGATCCAGGAATGCCACAGAGATACTTGCATGTTTCTTGGTGCTCTATTCAGTAGAGCCAAGATGTACAAGCAGTCTCAATGCCCACAGACCAATTAATGGATAAGAAAATTGTGCTATATACAGAAAGGTGTTTTGTTTGAAGGAAAAATTGAGTGAGCTAGAGATTTATCATTTTAAGTCAAATAACTCAGATTTGGGAAGAAGAAAGACTGACTTTTTACTTCTGTGTCTAGTATAGATATAAAAGCATAAATATTATATATGACACAGAAGTAGAAAAAGAGTATGATGGAGTAGGAATAGGTCTAAACTGAAATGAAAGAAAAAGGTATCACATATTTTCTCTTATATGCAGAAGTTAAGTTTAAATATATACATATATGTATACATGGTGTGTGTATGTGTGTGGGGGTGTCCCACCACAGCAATTGTAGAGGCTATTGGGAGGAAGGGAACTATTGAAAGACTGGAAGAAGGAGGACAATTTAGTAGTTATTTTTCTCATTTATATGATAAAACACCATACAAAAAGAGTTTAAGAAGAGGAGTCCTCATTCTGGCACACAGTTTGATGGTACAGTGCTGCGGACTGGGTTCGTTGCAGGGACCCCAATTTCCACAGGATGAGAATTCTGGTCAGGTAGGCAATAAGTCAGCGGATGACAGACAGACTCGAGACACAAGTGTGTGGTGAATCTGAATGTATTTGTACAAGGTGAAATTCAGGCTTAAATACCATACAGCAAGCAGGGCAGATGACAAGAGTCACGTAGGCAGGCGGGGTTACAGCAAGAGGCACAGGACTGAGGTCTTGTAGGCAAGTGACCACACATCAAGGTCAGTGGAGTCTGGTAGCCAGGTGTGAAGCAGGAGGAAGAGG
>NC_045030.1:96488828-96499346 GCF_008632895.1 Mastomys coucha
ATGCGTGGCAGTACGGCCCATCAAGCTTGGGAAGGTCTGGAGGCAGAAATGTAGCACAACTGCATTCACAGTCTGAAAGCACAAAAAGATGAGCGCTGCTGTTCAGCTGCATTTCTCCTTTTGTTCAGTCTGGGTCTGAAGATCATTCAGGATGGGATCTTTGTTACTTAAACCTTTCTAGGAACAACCTCACAGACACAGCCAGAGCTAGATTCTCATGGAAATTCCAACTTCTATCAAGTTGACAGTCAAAGTTAGTGTTTACAATTCTACCATTCAATTTTATTCCCAAGTACATAACTTGAGACCATAACAATCTAGCTCAGGACTCTAAAGACTCAGTTTCAAATGCATTGAGTCCATCCCAACACTATTCTAGAGTATAAGATGTTTTCTAAAACTCAAGAGAATCTCTTAACCGTGAAGATCTATAAAATCAGGAAACAAGTTACATAGTTCCAACCCACAAGGCTCCAAAATAAACAATCCCATTCCAAATGGGAAGAATCTGATAACAGCAAGGAAAAATCAGATTAAAGCAAAAGCAAAACCTAGCAGGGGAATCCTACACCTTCATCTGGGCTCTAATAGTCTTGAGGATCACTACTCCTCCAGGTCTGCTCCCTGTAACACATATCTCTTTAATGACTCCATGGATACCTTCAGATTTTCTTAGTAGAGGTCTTATTGTTATCAGTACCTTAAAAACCCTGGAGTTTTCATTGTATCTTACACTTCACTTTCCCAGTTTCCTGAAATGGACTTTTAGGGACTCCTTGCAAGTAGATTGCCTGGTCTCAACACCTCTCAGGAATGTTGGCACAAGACTTGATGACTGCAAGTCTTTAATTTCATATGTCTATAAAAGCATCACCATGGGTATGATGCTTCCAAGTTCAGCTGGGATGTCAAGATGTAGTCTAGCTCCCTTCTATTACAGCAGCATTAGCCTTTGTATGCCTTTGTTGCTGAACCTGGAAAAACACTTCCCTAGACAGTTATTTTTTTTATTAGATGTTTTCTTTATTTACATGTCATACAATATCTCCTTTCCCAGAATCCCCTCCAAAAAATAAACAAAAACAAAGACAAAAACAAACCCCTGTTCCCTCCCCCTCCCCCTGCTCACCACCCCACCCTCTCCTGATAACTTGCCCTGGCATTTCCCTACACTAGGGCACAGAATCTTCACAGGACCAAGGGCCTCTCCTCCCATTGATGACCGACTAGGCCATCCTCTGCTATACACATGCTGCCAGAGCAATCAGTCCCATCATGTGTACTCCTAGGTTGGTGGTTGAGTCCCTGGGAACTCTGAGGGTACTAGTTAGTTCATATTGTTGTTCGTCCTAAGGGGCTGCAAGCCCTTCAGCTCCTTGGGTCCTTTATCTAGCTCCTTCATTGGTGACCCTGTATCAGTTCAATGGATGGCTGTGAGCCTCTACATCTGTATTAGTCAGGTACTGTCAGACCCTCTAAGGAGACAGCTGTATCAGGCTCCTGCCTAGACAGTTATTTTTGATCAGAGAAACCCTTCAACTGCATTTTCAGTTTAAGTTCTCTCCTTACAAATGTTTTAACATTGTCACAACATGTAACTTTGGCTTAAAAAAAAGAACCTTTCTCATTGAAGGGAGATTTCTCTTTAATGTCTCTAATCTCTAATAGTTACAGATGCTTTGTCTTCATCTCCCTTCTCCACAACTTTAAACCTACTCTCATTTCCTGAACAAAATTTACATTTTTCATACCTGTCTGCTCTACATTTTCTTCTTTTTTTAATGATTTGTTTGTTTGTCTGTCTGCGTGTCTGCATGTGCATATGAATGTGTGAGCCCATGGACGCTAGAAGAAGGCATTGGATCACCTGGAGCTGAAATTATACACAGTTGTATGCATCACAATTTGAGTGCTGGGAACTCCAGTCCCCTGCAAGAGCAGCAAGTACTGTTAACCCCTGAGCTATCAACACAGCCCCCTGTCCTTGTATCTTTCTCTTACTGTAGACTTGAATAAGTGCAGTGAACAGTAATTATGCTACAGCCTGAACAATACACCCTTTTGAAATTTCTTCTACCCAAAAATTTAGTCATTACATTTGAATTTAGTCCATTTCTCAGTAAAGTGTAGTAGAAGTGGCTCGAGAGACAGCTCAACAGAGAAGGGCCCTGAGTGCTCTTCTGGATGATGCAAGTTCACATTCTTCTTTTTTACTATTTTTCCTTTTATTTAGCACATGTTCTTTCCTTTTTTTTCCATGCCCACATTCATTATTTTCTTTTTTAAAATTATATCTCTCTTAGTGAAGGATTAACTTCACAACTTGTTCTCCATTACCATTGCTATTTTATTTTCTGGTGTTATTGGCATATAGTGGACCTTAGCTAAATTTAAATTGTATATTTCCTTATAAACTTACTTTGGTGGTGTTGCTAGAGCAGAAGTTGGGTTTCTTCTCTTTCACTGTTGTGGTTGAGACCTCAAAATAAGGCTGATATGTAAAATATCCCCAAAATCAAGCTGGAAGAGATACTTACCTCAGCAAATGCCCAAATCACAACTTAGAAACCCAATAAATAGGAAAATGCAAGAAAATGTGACTCTTGAAAGACCACAGTGCCTACTGGTTAAATCCAAAATATTAAATGGTTGGTATCCACATAAAGAAGTCAAAGTTCAGTTTGAAAAATGACCAGTGACCCCAAGGACGAGTCATACAGATGAATAAAGTAAGGAAGTCAATTTAATAAGTCGATTACAGGAAGTTCTGAACTCAGGGGTTGCTTCAGAAAATCAGAAACATGGAGTAAATAATTGAAATGAATCACTAACTAAATTAAATTAAAATACAGCAGAGTGTATTACTGATAATCTAGATAAAACAGAAGGCAATAGTAGGAACTATTACATTCAGATGACAGTAGAAAAAATAAGCAAGCATAACTACCATTTTTCAATAATTTCAGGATATAAGACAGCAAACTTAAGGATGCATGAGGTAGAAAAAGAAGCTGAAATATACATTGCATGCTCAAAATACATTCTCAATAAAATATAGAAGACGGGAATGGAGAAAAGTCTCAGCAGTTAAGGGTACTGACTTGCTGTTCCAGGTGACCTGATCCCACGTCAGTCAACTCACAACCACCTATACATTCAGGGTAGGGGATCTGACATCATCTTCTGACCCTCACAGGAACACACACGCACAAACACACACACACACACACACACACACACACACACACACAAATTTAAAAGTAAATATTTTCAAAACTAGGAATTAGGGGCTAGAGAAGTGTCTCAGCTGTTAAGAACACTTGATGCTCTTGGAGACCTGAGTTCAGTTCCCAGGACTCACATATTGGCTTACAGCCATACATAACTCCAGTCCCAGAGAATCCAGTGCCACTTTCTGACTTCTGCAAGCATCAGACATGCATGTCATTCAGGAAAATGGATCATAATCATAAAATAAGTGAATCTTCAAAAATTAAAAAGTAAATTATTGCAGAAAACTTCCAAATCTAGGGAAGGATATGGACATCCAATACAGGAGGGACTTAGAGAGCTATGTGGTATAAAAAGATAATTGGCTTATGCAAGTTGGCCTCTGTCCTCCACATAGATGCTATGGCATGTGTGTGCCCCCCCCCAAATGGCTTTAACTCTCTAGATTAAAAAAACAAGGTAAATGATTGGTTTAGAGGGAAGATCCACTTATCTGATATCTGTAAATAACACATTTTATTGGTAGGAAACCACATATACCAAACCAAATATAAAAGAATAGGAAATGATATTCTTAGCAGGCAGAAGCTGAAAGCAGGGAGTAGCTGTTCTCATATCTGGCAAAGTAAACATTAAATCAAAATAAATTAGAAGATATAAAGAAGGCTACTACATATTAATGAAAATAATAATCCATCAAGAAAATATGCAATTGTAAGTATATACACCAATCACTGATATAACCAGTTTCATAAAGCAGACATTACTGAGCATAATGGAACCAAGAGGTCCCAATACAATAATGGTGGAAGATTACCATAGCCCATTCTCATAAAGAGATGGCAAACTTCATACTAAAACTTCACCATAGACTTAATAGAATTAAGAGACAAATAACAAATAAATCTACAATACAGCTCCAGACCTAAGGATCAGGAAACATCATGCAAGGGGTGGCAGATAAATGATAAAACCCAGAGATCCAAGAAATATGCTGCAAGATTGTTGTTTTCTATATAGGATAGGGAACTACATCCATGAAATCTCAACAGTATGGGTGCTTAAACAAGACCAGAAGGATCTGAGAATTATTTCACCTTTCAACTCAGCACAGATGTAAAATTAAAAAAAAAAAAAAAAGCCTCCATGTTTATGTTTCTCCACCCCAGTTCTATAAGCTGTTTTATTATACATCTTATAAACTGTCCTCTATCCTTTGTCATTTTCCTTTTATTGAAACTTGATTCTTTTCTTATACAGTATATTTTAATTATAATTTCCCCTTTCTTCTTTCCTCCCAGTTCCTTCCTACATCCCCTTCTCCTCCCCTCCAAATCCTTTTGGTCTTTCATGATAAAAGAATAAGCTTCTAAGAGATAAGCAACTCAGCAAAATAAAATATAATGAAATGAGGCAAAAACTATCATATTGAAGTTGGATACAGCAATACTACAGGAGGAAAAGAGTCCCAAGAGCAGAGACACACTCATTCTTGTAATCAGGAGTCCCATAAAAATACTAAGCTAATGGCTATAAAATATATGCAAAGGACCTGGTGTAGACCCATGTAGGCCCTGGGCTTAATGCTTCAGTTTCTGTGAGCCCATAAATGCCATGCTTATTTGATTCAGAGGGCAGGGTTCTCCTGGTGTCCTGTATTCCCTTAGACTTCTACAGTCTTTCCTCCCTGTCTTCCACAAGATTTCCTGAGCTCTAAGATTAGGGATTGGATAGTGTCTTACTTAGGGTTATACTGCTGTGACTAGACACCATGTGCAAGGCAAGTCTTATAAAGATAACATTTACTTGGGGCTGGCTTACAGGTTCAGAGGTTCAGTCCATTATCATCAAGGCAGGAACATGGCAGCATCCAGGCAGGCATGGTGCAGGAGGAGCTGAGAGTTCTACATCTTCATCTGAAGGCTGCTAGTGGGAGACTGACTTCCAGGCAACTAGGGTGAGGGTCTTAAAGCCATGTCCACAGTGAAATGCCTACTTCAATAAGGCCACATCTCCTAATAGTGCCATTCCTTGGCCCAAGCATATACAAACCATTACAGATAGAGACTTTCTTCTTAGACTCTGTCTCCACCTAATATCTGGCTGTAGGTCTCTGCAACTGTTCCCATCTGATGCCAGAGAAAGTCTCTCTGATAATGATTGTATAAGCACTGATCCATGACTACAGCAGACTCTCATTAGATATCATTTCATTGATTTTTTTTTTTAGACAGTCATCTTTGGTTTTATTCTAAGTCTCTGGGCTACATAGTCTCTGGTTCTTGGTTACTCAAGCAATGTTTAGTAGGGGTTCCTTTTCATGGAGTAGACCTTAAGGCAAATCAGACATTGGTTGACTATTCCCACAAGTTCTGTGCCACCAGTGCCCTAGCATATTTTGCAGGCAGGACAGATTATAAATCAATAATTTTTGGCTGTGTTGGTGTCCATGCATCACTTCCATTAGCTTTCAGAGTACCGTCCTAGACCTAAGAGACTTAAATATAAAGGTGAATGCTCCTTGTAGGCATCAACTCAACTTCTCCATGTTAAACTAGTTGTGTGGGTGCTGTCCTCAGCAATGGTGCCCCGCTGCCAGTTTGTGGAAATCAGCCCTTTTTCTTTGCATCAGCTTGGATTGTTTGGAGGGTTTTCAAGAGACTCCTTTGGCCAACAACTCAGTACCCTCTACTGGAAGCCTTGCCTGGCTATAGAGATGTACAATTGAGACTTCTTATCCTCTGTTTCTAGGGGACCTTATTAGTATCACTTTCATAGATTCCAGGAAGCTTTCACTGTACTAGGTTTCCACACCGTTCCCCAAATGTCCTCCAATTCTAGCTGTCTCTTCCCATATTCTTTCCCTCTACCCCACACCCCTCACCTGATACCTTCTGCTTCCTTCCCCACCTGCCCCAGTCTGCCAATAAAATAAATCCTGGGGGCTGGAGAGATGACTCCGTGGTTAAGAGCACTGACAGCTCTTCCAAAGTTCAAATCCCAGCAACCACATGGTGGCTCACAACCATCCCTAATGAGATCTGATGCCCTCTTCTGGAGTGTCTGAAGACAGCTACAGTGTGCTTAAAAAATAAAATATATATAATGTATAATATATATATATATATATATATATATATATATATATATATATATATCCTATTTCTACTTTCCAGGGAAAGCCATACTTTCCACTAGAGCCTAACTCTTTACCTAACCTTACTGCATATACAAATTGTAGCTTGGTTGACATTTAATTAACAGCTAGTATCCACTTGTAAGAGACTACATACTATCTTTGTCTTTTGTAGTCTGGGTTTCCTCACTTAGGATTATTTTTTCTAGTTGTATCCATTCACCTGTAAATTTCATGATGTCATTTTTTTAACAGATGAGTAATAATACTAAATTGTGTAGATGTACCATACTTTGCTTGTCTATTCTTCAGCTGAGAGACATCTAGGTTGCTTCTGGTTTCTGGCTACTATGAATAAAGCTGCTGTGAACATGGTTGAGCAAGCATCCTTGTGGTAGGAAGGAGTTTGATTTTTTTTTTACATAGCTAGATCTTGTTATATCAATTTTCTGTTTTCTGAGGAACCAACATATTGGTTTGCATAGTGGCTATAAAAGTTTGTACTCTCACCACCAAAGGAAGAGTATTCCCATTGCTCTACATGCTTAACAGCATAGGCTGTCACTTGTGTTATTGACCTTGGCCATTCTGACAGGTATAAGATGCAATCTCAAGGTACTTTTGATTTGCTGGTGGCTAAGGGTGTTGAGTATTCCTTTTTATTAATTTATTTATTTGCATCCCAAATGCTGTCCCCCTCCCAGTCTCCCAGTCCCCACTTGCAAAAAACAAAAAAAAAGTTGTTCCCCAACCCTGGCACATCAAGTCTCTACAGGATAAGGTACATCCTCTCTCACTGAGGCCAGACAAGGCAACCCTCTGCTACATATGTGCTGGGGGCCTCGGACCAGCCCATCTATATTCTTTGGTGGTGGTTCTGTCTCTGGGAGCACCTAGGGGTCCAGGTTAGTTGCCAGTTTGTGTTTTCTTTATTGCTTCTATTTCCATTTTCATGTCTTGAACAGTTTTATTCTTTCCTTCAATGAGTTGTATTTTCTTGGCTTTCTCGAAGGGATTTATTCATTTTCTCCATTTTTGTTTGTGTTTTGCTCAATTTCTTTAAAGGATTTATACATTTCCTCTTTAAGACCTCTATTATCTTCATGTACTTGCTGTTCAGGTCTTTGTCCTGTGCTTTGACTATGTTGGGATTATTCAGGGCCTCCTGTAGTAAGATGACTGAGCTCAATAGTGAAAACATCACATTTCCCTGGCTTTTATAGATTTTATTCTTTTTAAAATCACTTGATGCCTGATGGTGGTGGCACACGCCTTTAATCCCAGCACTTGGGAGGCAGAGGCAGGAGGATTTCTGAGTTTGAGGCCAGCCTGGTCTACAGAGTGAGTTCCAGGACAAGCAGGGCTATACAGAGAAACCCTGTCTCGAAAAACAAAACAAAACAAAACAAAACAAAACAAAAACAACAACAATAAAATCACTTGACATCCCAATTGCTGCCCCCCTCCTTGCTGCCCCCTTCACATAGTCCCTACCACCATCCCCCTGCCCTTCTCCTCTGAAAAGGTGGAACTCCCCCAGCCCAGTATCATCCAACCCTGGCATTAAGTCTCTGCAGGACTAGGCATATTCTCTCCCTCTGGGACCAGACAGGCAGCACAGTTTGGGGGAACATATTCTACAGACAGGCAACAGCTTTAATGATAGTGCCCACTTCAGTTGTCAAAAGACCCACATGAAGATCAAACTGCACATCTGCTACAGATGTGCAAGGGACCACATGTGTGGTCTACCACGTGTATGCTCTTTGGTTGGTGGTTCTGTTTCTGAGAGCTACCAAAGGTCCAGGTTAGTTGACTCTGTTGGTCGTCCTGTGGAGTTCCTATCAGTCTAGGGGCCCTCTATCCTTCCCCCAACTCTTCCTTAAGAGTCCCCAAGCTCTGTCCACTGTTTGGATATGGTTCTCTGCATCTGTTTCAGTCAGCTCCTGGGGGGAGCCTCTCAGAGGACAGTTATACTAGGCATCTGTCCACCACCTCTGGCAGCTGCATATTTACATTCATTCTCTTGGCGCTTTGGTTCTCTCTCCTGATTCACCCCACATCTGATCCAGAACCCCACATTTCCCTGCTAGTCTCCTTTCCTACCCAGTACCCTCCCTCCGTCTGCCTTCAATGACTACTTTATTCCCCCTTTTAAATGAGATTCAAGTATCCTAACTTTGATCTTCCTTCTTGTTTAGCTTCTTAGGGTCTGTGGGATGGGTCATGGGTATTCTGTATTTTATGCCTAGTAGCCACTTTTAAGTGAGTATATACAATGCATGTCATTTTAGATTGCCACACTCCGGATATTTTACAGTTCTATCATTTACCTACAAAATTCATTGTGTCCTTGTTTTTAATAGCTAAATATTATTCCATTGTGTAAATGAACCACATTTTGTATACATTTTTTGGTTGAGGAACATCTGGGTTGCTTCCAGTTTCTGGCTATTATGAGTAAAGCTTCTATGAATATAGTAGAACATATGCTCCTGTGGCGTGGTGGGCCATCTTCTGGATAGATGCCCAAGAGTAGTATTGTTGGGTCTTCAGGTAAGACTATTTTCAATTTTCTGAGAAACTTCCAGATATATTTCCAGAGGGGTTATATAAGTTTGCAATCCCACAAGCAATGAAGGAGTTTTCTCCTTTCTCCACATCCTCACTAGCAAGTGCTATCGCTTAAGGGTTTGTTTTTTGTTGACATTGAAAATTTTTCAAATGTCATTTGTGTTTCTTTTTAGCAATGATCTGTTCCATTTATTTGCCCACTTATTGATAATTTACATTTTGGTATTTAATATTATTGAGTTCTTTATAAATTCTATCAACCCCATCAGCTGTATAGCTGACATTATTGTTCCATTTGGAATGTTGTCTCTCAACTGATCTGGTTGTGTCCTTTGCTGTATGCAAGCTTTCTCCTTCCTTACATTATATTTTTATGACTTTTATTCTTTTTTTTACAATTGAGTTGTTGCCCCCGACCTGATCTGCCCTCCCACAGTTCCTCATCCCATTCCTCCTCCCCCTGTCTCCAAGAGGATGCCCCCCCCCCAGACTTCCCCACTCCATGGGGTCTCAATTCTCTCCAGGGTTAGGTTCTACTTCTTCCACTGAGGCCAGACCCGGCAGTCCTCTGTTGTATATATGTCTATTTCCTACTATCTACTCTTCTTGAGTGTGTTTGCTTCTTTTTGTTCTAGGGCTTTCAGATGTGTTGTTAAGTTGTTAGTGTAAGATCTTTCCAGTTTCTTTGCAAAGGCACTTAATGCTATGAATTTTCCTCTTAGCACTGCTTTCATTGTGTCCCATACATTTGAGTATGCTATGTCATCCTTTCATTGAATTCTAGGAAGCCTTTATTTCTTTCTTTATTTCTTCCCTAAACAAGTTATGATTGAGTAGAGAGTTGTTCAGTTTCCATGGTTTTCTGTTGTTTTTGTTGTTATTGAAGTCTAGCCTTAGTCCATGGTGACCTGATAAGGTGCATGGCATTATTTCAATCTTCTTGTATCTGTTGAGGCTTGTTTTGTGACTGAGAAGCAAGTGGGAGTTGCCATTCTAACATCCAATAAACTTTCAACCAAAAGTCATCAAGCAAGATGGGGAAAAATCCCCCTTCATATTCATCAAAGGAAAAATCCACCAAGAGAAAGTCTCAATTCTAAACATCTATGCCCCAAATGCAAGGGCACCTACATTCAAAAAAGAAACTTTACTAAAGCTCAAAACACAAATTGAACCCCTCACAATAGTAGTGGGAGACTTCAACACCCAACTCTCACCAATAGACAGGTCATTGAAACAGAAACTAAACAGAGACACAGTGAAACTAATTGAGTTTGTGAAACAAATGGATTTAACATATATATATTTATGAGTGAGAGAGAGAGAACATTTCACCCAAAAACAAAAAGAATATACCTTCTTCTAGTCACTAGAGTTTTTGATCTTAGCCATTCTGACTGGTGTGAGGTGGAATCTCAGGGTTGTTTTGATTTGCATTTCCCTGATGACTAAGGATTTTGAATATTTCTTTTTTCTTTTCAATATATAAATCTTTTATTCTCCCAAGCACCCAAATTGTACTTGTGATCAGGATCTTGTTTCTGGAGCTAGGAAACTGAGGCCTCACTCGTCAGCCT
>NC_045030.1:96499794-96502097 GCF_008632895.1 Mastomys coucha
CAACCCGGAGCCTTTTCTTTTTCTTTCCAAGGAGACTCAGCTCTACATTGATGTGATTGAAGTCCCTCTGCAGGGTTCCCCTGGGGCCCTTCACAATGTCGGTGCGCCCCTTCAGAGTGATGTCGACATTTTCTGGAATGTCGACTGTCTGATTGCTGAGAATGGTCTTCATTCTCGCAGTAGATGGGGCAAAGCTTGAATATTTCTTTAAGTGCTTCTCACCATTCAAGATTTCTCTGTTAGGAATTCTCTGTTTAGTTCTGTGCCCCCTTTTTAAATTGGGTTACTTTTTTCTTCCTTTTTTGGAGTATAACTTCTTAAGTTCTTTATATCTTTTGGATATTAGCCCTCTGTTGGGTGTAGAGTTAGTGAAGATCTTTTCCCAATCTCTTGGTTGACATTTTGTCCTATTGACAGTGTCATTTGCCTTACAGAATCTTTTCAATTTCATGAGGTCTCATTTATCATTGTTGATCTTAGAAGCTGAACCATTAGTGCTCTGTTCAGGAAATTTTCTCCTGTGCTAATGTGTTCCAGGTTATTTCCCACTTGCTCTTCTATTGGACTCACTGTGTTGAGGGACACCTAGGTTGTTCCTGATTTCTGGCTATTATGAATAAAGCTACTATGAACATAATTGAAAAATTGTCCCTGTGGTGTAGTGGGGCATCTTTTGGGTATGTGCCAGGAGTAATATAGCCGGGTCTTGAGGTAGGACTATTCGAAATAATCTGAGAAACTGCCAAATTCATAACCAAAGTGGTTGTATTAGCATTTTGTCTAGGCTCTGCCCCACAGTTACCTGGCAACAACCATGTGTGCCTGGCTCATTACAAAAGGGGCTGCTTGCCTCCTCTGTCTCTCTTGCCTTCTTGCTCTAGCTCTTCTCCCTTCTCTACCTATTCCCCTCCCCTTTTCTCTCCCACATGCTCATGGCCAGCCTCTGCTCCTCTCTGCCTTTCTCTGTCTTTACTACCCTCTCAACTCCCCTCCCCATGCCCTGAATAAACTCTATTCTGTACTATACTACATGTGTCGCTGATCCCTCAGGGGGAAGGGATGCCTCAGCATGGGCCCACAGAGGCACCCCCTTCCCCATACCTGACTGCAGATTCACCAACATATTCCTTCTCTCTTTATTTTTTTTCAGTTTTAAACTCTCATCTTTATTGACAAAATAGGCTCCTCTTTAGCACACTCTCATATGTAAGCTTAAAGCTGTTTATTTTGGGGGTAAAGGGATGGAAAACTTGCTAAAAACAAAACAAATGTCTTCCAATATTCACAACCTTAAAATTCTATTCAAGAAGACAAGGATAAATAATTTTTTATAAAAATAATTACTTCTCAAATAACATTTCACAATAGACCTGCTCAATACATTGATCTGACTCATCTCAAATGTGCAGCCTTTCTTCCTTTTAAAATTCTGGCCTGGAACAAAACTACATGAAAGAATGTACCATTAAATAATTTTGGTTTTCCAAAAACCAATAGAAAAATCTTAAAAGTAAATTCACTTATATATAAAATATTATGGTCTCTGCATGAGAATGGTTTAACATCTGGGGTACTAGCCCTTTCTTTCCTAACAGATCTATGGCCCCACTCACCTCAAATTTCAGAATGAAAGGTTCTCAAATGAAAAGTCCTTTCAATTTTGCCAATACATGAAATGACACATAAAATTACACTGTGAAGTAATATGTACTTAATAAATGATGGGGCTGGAGAGATGGCTCAGCGGGTAAGAGTACTGACTGCTCTTCTGAAGGTCCTGAGTTCAAATCCCAGCAACCACATGGTGGCTCACAACCATCTGTAGTGGGATCTGACGCCCTCTTCTGGTATGTCTGAAAACAACTACAGTGTACTTACAGATAATAATAAATAAATCTTTAAAAAGAAAACAAATGATATACTGAAAAGTCTAACTTTCTATCTGTGCTAATTTCAGTATGGACTTCACATACAAGTATAGTATATTTTTAGCCATATTTCACAATCTTTTATTCTTTTATTCTGATCACTACAGAAAAGTTTAGGTTGCAGTTGGTATTAAAGCACACTTCTCTATCCTGTGGCCTTAAGAAGCCTTATTTTTTTTTTAAGGTGCAAAGCACAATGCCTATGGGTCCACATTTCACTGCCAGTTTCCGAGTCACAGGTTGTAGGGAAAACCTCACGGGTTATAAGAACTTGGGGCTTAGACTCAGACCCAGAACTTTGATTTTGGAACCTGCATCTGCTTTGTAAGTGTTTGAAGACTAATTTCTTTTTTTTTTTTAACTTTTATTGTATTA